>NC_061514.1:355630667-355723591 GCF_022539505.1 Lolium rigidum
TTTCGCACAAAAACGAGACACCGGAGCAATTCTGCTGAAAACAGCGTTAGTCCGTGTTAGTTGTATTCAAAATACACAAATTAGAGGCAAAACAATAGCAAAAGTGTTCGGGAAAGTAGATACGTTTTGGACGTATCACTATCCATGTGCTGTGCTGCAGCTTCAGGACTCCTGTGTGATAACACCAGATGATTCAGAGTGGGATCCTCATCTTCATCGGCATGAGGTATATGAGAATACTCTGAACATAGCAGCTCTACTGACTTGTGTTGCCTTATCTCAAGGATTGCCTTGAATAGGGCCATGTGATAGGCTGTGGTGATGGTTTTGGCTTCTCCGTATGGCATTATACGACTCATCAGCAGTTGCATCGGTAGTTGGACCGATACTCTTCACTTGGCTAGGATTTCCCCATCATAGTAGGTATACTTGATAACAGGTATCCGTGGGTCACAATGGAGTTCTTTCAGCATCCCACACAGGATAGCTGTGATTGGTCCATCATAATCACCGAGCCATCCCTCAACCTTCCTCAAAGTCCTCTTAGGAAATGTGTTCGCCATTATGGCTGTATAAAAAAGCAGAATATTAGTAGTGATAATGCATCATAATAGCTATAATTAAGAATTATCGCACTAAAATATATGGTTTTGCTATTCTCATGTGAACAATCACCATATTTCTAGAGAATCCTTTACTATTTCTACTTGACTCCTACAGGTTTCTTCCCTATACTAGGTTTTTCCAACCTAAGGTCGCAACATTTGCTCTGATACCAGCTGCGGTGACCCGAGCATACCACTCGCATGTTGTACTATACAAGTCGTTGATATGATCTTTGTGAAGGGACTTCTTCACAAATTGCGATATCCCTCGAGTGGTACAACAGAAACATTGCAGGTCATAACACTCCATATATTATTACAAACATTGTCTTAACAAGTTAGTATTCTCACGAGTCCTATGAGAACACCCTAAGATACTACTTAAGTACGATTACAACTCATAACCATATATAAAAGAGAGCTCAACAACTTATTTAGGTAAGTTCTACGTTGCTCGGCTCTATGATGCTAGGGTTTATCACTACTCCTCCACCTCCGTGTCATCGGGTCCGTAGACTATCCCATAGTCTACTCCTTCAACTCCGCCGGTAAGATCGGGTTCCTCGTAGACCAGCTCATAACTTCCTTCTGGTGCTCCATCGTTGATGGCCTCCACTTCCGGATCACGCGTCTAGCAAGGGTGTGGAAAGAAAGTGAGTACGGAGGTACTCAGCAAGTTCTAAAAGAGTAAAAAGGTGTTTGATGCACTAGCTACGACCATTGATCGGGAAATCGCAGGTCAATGCATGTTTTGAAATCATTTCTTCAAAAGGTTGCTTTTATTATGAAAACTATGCCCGTCGGTCTTCACGGAGTTGACCAGAACTTCGTGGAGTTCCTTTCCTGCCGCGTTCGCAGTTCCTTCCCGGAACAAGGAGTGACAGCCACAATTTGATACACTCTGCAGAGGTGCGTTACTTCTCCCACAAGAGATCCCACCCTTTTTGCCATCCGCAGGGACTTGCCCCCGTTCACACTTCCTTTGGTGTGAGTCCAGGTATGAAAATCCAAGCCCACACCGCCTTCTCCGCGACTGCAAACCCACCCTTTTGTCCGACCGTACACCCCCAGTAGACTTCTTCCGATAATACGGCTTTACTCACGGTGTACTCCGGACAATCCATTATAGACCGTAGAGCTAACATCACTAATGGATGGGGATTTAAAAGGCTATCCCATCCTACGGCAGTGCCTC
This sequence comes from Lolium rigidum, assembly GCF_022539505.1. NCBI lineage: Eukaryota > Viridiplantae > Streptophyta > Magnoliopsida > Poales > Poaceae > Lolium > Lolium rigidum. The sequence goes on from NC_061514.1 coordinate 355,632,468, forward strand.
CAACACCCCGCAGCTCTACCAGTCCGTTGGCGTGCAGAAGGGAAAAGATACGGCTGGCTTCCCTAGAGCCATTATAGATCTCATGGTCAACGCGTTTTGTACGGTGCTAGAATCACTGGACGGCATTGGTGGTTAATCCGAGGTTAATATAACCCATGCAATGGAACCTCCACCATATCAACACATACCATGGTTCCATTGCCAGCCACATAGTCATATTCATAGTTGGAAAGTAACATTTTATTTGCGATGCAGGAATGATAAGTATATAGTTTTGTATTAAAGTAATAGAAAATACTCAAGTTGGTATGAGCAAGGGTGAACTTGCCTGTGCACTGCGAGATAGTGCAGTTCAATGCAGTTGATGGAACCTGGACCTCGGGTTCTGTAAGAAGCATCATTGTCCGGCAAGGACAATGTTATAAAATCCAAATAATGCAATCATGGATGTATTATTTTATGTTGAATCCCTTCACCCCACTAAGTTATTGCAATTTAGGGTTGAGTTTAAGATTTATGCCTTTGGCAGTAACTTGCAATTGCTTTAATGTGTAAACCACTTTAATTCTCATAAAGTAAAATAATTCAAAGTAAAACTACTTTACTTGGTGATTCATTATTCATTCCAAAAATGAGTTAAAATAATAGAGTTGCCTCTATATTTTTGGAATAAATAGGGAATAGAGTATTTTTCTTTGAAAATACCTTTCTCAATAGAAATGACTTGGAATAATAGAATTTCATTTTTAAATGTTTGAAAATAAGTATTTGAACTTATTTGAGATTTTTCCTTGATTTTTAAATACAAGGAAATAATAGTTTGAAATTCCAAGTTATTGTTTTAAATTCATCATATTCATAAATTTGAATTTGTTTCTTAAATTCTATTTTATATTTTATCCTGGTTAAGGATAATTTTTCATTCACTAATCCAATTTTTAATGGATTTTTAGAGTTGTATTTTATTTGTTAAAAATTGGTGAAATTCTGGTCTTTTTCTAAATTGTGAAAAGTCCAAAATACCCCCTGGCCCCTATTGGGCCAGCCCATTAACCTAAGCCCATGGGACAGCCCATTAAGGCATGCCCCATAGCGGTTCGGTGGCGCCGAAGCGGCCCACCTCTCTCACTTACGCGTCTCTCTCACTCGCTCGCCCTAACCCTAATCTCTGGTGACTCCCGTGGCGATGGCGTCGCCGCCATGGCCGCTGCCGTGCTCCGGCCATCTCCTGGCCTCCCTACCTTCGCCACCTACCTAATCTGGACCGCCGCGAGACGATCTATCGATCTGTCCGCGTGGTTTCTCCGATTACCTCCTCTCCTGGCGAATCGCCTCCTCTCTGGATCCACTGGAGAATCGCCTCGGCGATTTGGTGGTCTCCGGCGAACTCTCGTCCTCGCCGTCGACGTGCACGCCCCCTAAGACCGACCTGGTGCGGTGCTGCTTGCAGTACCAGTGCCGTCGTCTCCGTGCCGTGCTGCTGTGGTGGTGTTCGTGCTCGTCGGCATAACGTCGGCGTCTACCCTGGGTCTTGCAGCTGCTATGGCCGCGCGAGCACTGCCTCGCCATGCCATAGCCTCTGCCACCAGGCGCATGTAAGTGATCTGCTCCTTCTCCTTCTCTTCTCCATGCCTGTGCGCCTCCCAAGCTACTGTGCTTCTCCTTCCTCCTGTTCTACTGCTCTCTGGTGATCCTGTGATCACACAGAGCCTTGCCATACCTGCCTAAGTTGCCTAAGCTTCCATTTTATGCAACCTATGGCCAATCTACCAATTTCTGGTACTGGCCAGTGCTGCCTTGCTTGCTGTACATGCCATGTGTTGATTATCTATTGCTCCTAGCATGCTCTGATCTTGCTACGCTATGCTGTACTTTCTTACAAGCTTGCTATACCATGCTATTCATGCTTATGGGCTTGCTATGCTTACTGGCAATCTACACTTGCTTGTCTAGGTGTACTGTTGTGCATTTGTGACACCTTTGAATGCCAGTGATGTGTGTGAGATACTTCTGTGCTTCCTGTGTAAGCCATTGATCCATTGGATCAACCATTGCTTGTTGGCTAGCTTATCTGTGTGGCTTGACTTGATTCAATTGATCCATTTGATCAATTAAATGTCAGTGTTTGGTTGCTGATTAATTTTGTGGCTAAGTGAATCATTTTTCTTCTTGATGCTGATGCTCAAGCATCACTATGCTTACTGTATACATGTGTTGTTGCTTATCCTAGCTCACTGGTCTTGATCCAGTGGCTATGATGCAGTGACTTGTGATGTATTGCCTCACAGTGTGCTACTGTCAATAAATAGCATGGATCTGTTACATATTCATGCTTGAATAAATTGATTCATGATGAACTGCTTATGCAGTGATGATTTAAATTATTTGCTTGTCTATGAATTTGTTGTTCACGATTATTTAACAAGCAAATGAATCTGAATCCAACTCTGGATAATGATGTTCTGTATTTGGCTTTACTTTAAATGGTGCTAAGTGTGATGTGACCTCAGTAGCCTTGCTACTGATTGGTTGCTCACCTGTTTGGTTGGATCTTGTGGGCTACTCAACTTTGCTTGCATGTTTGGGGATAATACTAACTATGAATGCCAATATGTTTTCCTGTGATGAAATCTAGGGTTTTACTGATGGTTATGTGCCTAGGATTTTCTGTGTAGTCTTTACTAGCTGCTAATTATTGCAATACATCTACTGGTGCTATCTGTGCATAAGATCTTGCTATTGTGTGCCTCTGTGCATGCTTGCTAGCTTCTGTGCACCAGATCTGTATCTGGATGATTTCTGTTTTAGTGGCTTTTAGACTAGCAGTGATCCTTGGTGAAAACCAAGTGATGATTTACCCTGTTGAGCATCTGCTCAATCCCATGACTATGTCATGCATGATTTATGGATTAGATCCATTGGATCTATTCCAGGAACTTGGTATACCTTGTTCCAGCTCCTAGAGTGAAATGTTTTGTTGTTGCAGACTTGTGGTTGATTTCACAGCCCTACCTCCAGATCCTGGTTGATCTTCTAGGTCACCATGGTTCCTGGTGGCTGAGTGGTTGTGTGTGTTGGTTCTGTTCTTGAGCAAGAACTGGATGAACTCTGGTGTTCTAGCTTCACCCTTACCTGGTGAATTTCTTATCTGGTCGACTGGTCATTGTTCTAGGGTTTGTGTTCCTTTTATATGATCCCTACTTCTATTCTGGCAATGACACACAAGCTTGACTTGCTTTGTGACTAAGCCCTTGCATGGCCTTGCTGTGGCTTGCCCAGCTCAAGCTCTCATATGCTGAAACTTGAGCCCTCTGTGGTGCTCAGTCTTGGTCTGCTTGATCCTATCTTGTGTTGTCCAGGCTTTGGACAAGCACAAGTGTGCAGTGACAGTGTACTCTGTCCAAACTGAATTTCTGTTATGTCTTCACTCTGTCCAAACTGAATTTCTAACACTTAACATTCTGGCTAGCACTTGTGATTCTGTTTTGCAGGTTTTGAAGTTGAATATGACCAGAAGATATTCTTCAAGGCATTTAGTCTAGGTTTTAGTTTAGGACAATATTGTTATTTTCCTTTTTCATTTCTGTTTATTATTCATCAATTCTTGTATCAAGAATATTGTAAAGACAATGTAATTTGTGTTGTGTATCAATAAAGCTCAAGTTTTTGTTTATGAGCTTTTGAGTTATGTAATGTTTATATTCTGGATTAAATATTGTATTTAATATTCAATTTGAAATTCAAAGTCATTTGAATTCATAAGTTGTGTTTGAATTATGAATTCATTATTTATATTGCACAATGCTTATTGTTCAATGTATTATCACTTGTCAAATGAAGTCATTCCCCAAATCAACAAGATACAAAAGAGATCATGTCGAAATTTCCCTAACTCACATTGCCTAACCCTAAGTGCAAAATGAGAGAGAACCTCGATCCCTCCTAGGTTTAGTTGCAATAAGGCGTGAAAATTTCCCCCGTTTTGCGATGAAATGCACATCCCATTTCTAAATCTACCCTTCGTTGTTCCTATGTTCTGGGTTATTACACCCATGTCTTTATTTTGCTACTGTTTTGTTGTGTTTTGGAAGTTGTTACTACTGTAGCAACCTCTCCTTATCTTTATTTTATTGCAATGTTGTGCCAAGTAAAGTCTCTAATAGAAGGTTGATGCTAGATTTGGATTTCTGCGCGGAAACAGATTTCTTGCTGTCACGAATTTGGGTAAGATTCTCTGTAGATAACTCTGAAAAATCTGCCAATTTACGTGATCCTCAGATATGTACGCAACTTTCGTTAGTTTTGAGTTTTCTGATTTGAGCAACGGAAGTACCTCTTAAAAATTCGTGTTTACTGGCAGTTCTGTTTTGATAGATTATGTCTCTGTTTTTTTTTTGCATTGTCTCTTGTGGAATTTAAGTGAGGCTTTCTAGACGTGGAGAGCTGTAGCTAATGTTTTATTGAGTACTTGCAATGTGTCACTACAGGGCCAAGGTGGATTAAAGTTTTTTGAGTACTAACCCCTCTAATGAAGTTTATGAGAAGTTTGGTGTGAAGGAAGTTTTCAAGGGTCAAGAGAGGAGGATGATATATGATCAAGAAGAGTGAAAAGTCTAAGCTTGGGGATGCCCCCGTGGTTCATCCCTGCATATTTCGAGAAGACTCAAGCGTCTAAGCTTGGGGATGCCCAAGGCATCCCCTTCTTCATCAACTTATCAGGTTTCTTCTATTGAAACTATATTTTTATTCGGTCACATCTTATGTTCTTTACTTGGAGCGTCTGTGTGTTTTATTTTTGTTTTCGTTTGAATAAGATCGGATCCTAGCAATCCTTGTGTGGGAGAGATACACGCTCCGCTTTTTCATATGAACACTTGTGTTCTTTGTTTTACTTCTAATGTTCAATGACAAAAGTTGGAAGCTATTGTATTTATTGCTATTTGGTTGGAAACAGAAAATGCCTCATATTGTCTTGGATAATTTGATACTTGGCAATTGTTTTGAGCTCTCAAGTAGAACATGTTTCTCTTGCATCATGTAGTTTAAACCTATTAGTGGAGAAATATCGTAGAGCTTGTGGAAATTGGTTTGCATGATTGGTCTCTCTAAGGTCTAGATATTTTCTAGTAGAAGTGTTTGAGCAACAAGGAAGACAGTGTAGAGTTTTATAATGCTTGCAATATGTTCTTATGCGAGTTTTGCTGTACTGGTTCATACATGTGTTTGCTTCAAACAACCTTGCTAGCCAAAGCCTTGTACTGAGAGGAAATGCTTCTCGTGCATCCAAAACCTTGAGCCAAAACTTATGCCATCTGTGTCCACCATAACTACCTACTATGTGGTATTTTCTGCCATTCCAAGTAAATACTTCATGTGCTACCTTTAAAAAATTAAAAACTTTATTATCTCTTATTTGTGTCAATGTTTTATAGCTCATGAGGAAGTATGTGGTGTTTTATCTTTCAATCTTGTTGGGCAGCTTTCACCAATGGATTAGTGGCTTCATCCGCTTATCCAATAATTTTGCAAAAAGAGCTGCAGCAGGGTTCCCAGCCCCAATTAATTAACTTTCATTAATAATTCTCTTCACGTGTTTTGCCCTCGATTCATCAGTAAGCAACTTAATTTTGCAAATAGACACTCCTTCATGGTATGTGAATGTTGGAAGGCACCCGAGGATTCGGTTAGCCATGGCTTGTGTAAGCAAAAGGTTGGGAGGAGTGTCAACCATAAATAAAACTAAAGTACATGTGTAAACAAAAGAGAAGAGGGATGATCTACCTTGCTGGTAGAGATAACGTCCTTCATGGGAGCCGCTCTTTGAAAGACTGTTTGGCAAGGGGGTTAGAGTGCCCACTACCATTCGTTGACAACAACAAACACCTCTCAAAACTTTACTTTTATGCTCTCTATATGATTTCAAAACTTAAAAATCTCTAGCACATGATTGGGACGCCTAGAACCTTATTTTTCCCGGAAGCTTCCAGAAAGTCAGAGAGGGACCAAATGGGAGCCCTGGGGCCCCACACGTGGTGGCGGCGCGGCCCAAGGGGGGGCGCGCCCCTAGTGTGAGGAGGCCCCGTGGCCCTTCCGACTCCGTCTCTTCGCCTATTTAAGTCGTCCTGACCTAAATCTTCGATACGAATTGACGAAACTCCAGAAAGACTCCAGGGGCGCCGCCACCATCGCGAAACTCCAATTCGGGGGACAGAAGTCTCTGTTACGGCACCCTGCCGGGACGGGGAAGTGCCCCCGGAAGCCATCTCCATCGACGCCATCGCCTCCATCATGCTCTGTGAGTAGTTCCCCCATGGACTACGGGTTCTAGCTGTAGCTAGTTGGTATTCTCTCCCCCATGTACTTCAATACAATGATCTCATGAGCTGCCTTACATGATTGAGATTCATCTGATGTAATCGGTGTTGTGTTTGTTGGGATCCGATGGATTGTTACATTATGACTAGTCTATCTATAAAGTTTGTGAAGTTATTGTTGCTGCAATCTTGTTGTGTTTAATGCTTGTCACTAGGGCCCGAGTGGCATGATCTTAGATTTAAGCTCTATACTTATTGCTTAGATTGTATCTACAAGTTGTTTGCACATGTCTATGTCTCGGAACCCGAGGCCCCGAAGTGACAGAGAATCGGGATAACTGGAGGGGAAGGCTTAGATATGAGGATCACATGTTTTCACGGAGTGTTAATTCTTTGCTCCGGTGCTCTATTAAAAGGAGTACCTTAATTGCCAGTATATTCCCTTGAGGCCCGGCTGCCACCGGCCGGTTGGACAAAAGATGTTGTACAAGTTTCTCATTGCGAGCACGTATGACTATATATGAAAAACATGCCTACATGATTAATAATCTTGATGTTCTCTCTTAATGCTATTTCAATCCTATCAATTGCCCAACTGTAATTTGTTCACCCAACACTTGTTATTGGAGAGTTACCACTAGTGTAGATATCTCGGAACCCCTTTCCATCTTTCATCATCATATACTCGTTCTACATGACATTGGAAGTAGTATCAACTATTTTCTGGTGCCATTGCTCTCATATTACTGCTACTGCTGCTGTGTTACTATTACTATTGCTCTCATATCACCGCTACTTTCACATCACCCCTGTTGCTAGTGCTTTTCCAGGTGCAGCTGAATTGACAACTCAGTTGTTAAGGCTTATAAGTATTCTTTACCTCCCCTTGTGTCGAATCAATAAATTTGGGTTTTACTTCCCTCGAAGACTGTTGCGATCCCCTATACTTGTGGGTTATCAGCAGCGCGGCCGGCGCTGCTGTCGGATGTCGTGGCGGAAGGAGAGACACTCCCTCCAGGCATTGATGGAGAGCGGGACCCAGCTGGGGACCCAGGCGCGCTGTCCGGTTCAGCGGGCGCATGGTGGCGAGACGTGGTTGGTGGGGGCAAAGCCGACCGGGTGCGGGACCGCACTGGCACGGCAGGCGAGCGAGCGACCACGTGGCGAGGCGGGAGTGGAGCGAGGAGTGTGCCGTGCATGCGTGATAGGATCGTCGCCAGGGATCCGCGTCCGCGCGATCCAAGGCTGCACCGGAATCTGCATGGGATCTAGCACCCGTTTTGTCTTCATCTGAACTCAAAAATTCAGAGTTTTCACTCATTTCTGATGCATCTTCATCTGAATTTTCAGGGGTATCTTCCGGTGCTGCAGCCTGCTCAAGGGGATTAGCAACAACAGGAACATATGGCATAGGCATAAAGTCATTATTTGGTGCATCCCCCACATGAGATGTATATGAAAGTGGCAAAAGAAGAATATCTTGTTTGAGACGCCGGCCGGCGTTAGGATTGGGAGATGCAAAGGGAAAAGTGTGCTCATCAAATACCACATCTCAAGAAACATAGACACGACTAGTTTTAGGATCCAGGCATTTGACACCTTTATGACGTGGGCTATAACCAAGAAAAACACACTTGGTAAGCGAAAAGATAGCTTTCTTTTGTTGTAAGGACGAAGGTTTGGCCAACACGCACACCCAAAAGTTCTAAGAGACTCATAATTTGGTTTGGTACCAAGGAGGCATTCAAGAGGTGTATCAAGCTGAATAACTTTGCTAGGCAAAAGATTTATGAGGAATGTAGCTATCAGAAAAGCTTCATCCCAAAATTTGAGTGGCATGGATGCATTGGCAAGGAGGGAGAGACCAACTTCAACAATATCACGGTGTTTGCGTTCAGCTGACCCATTTTGCTGATGAGCATGTGGGCAAGATACATGATGAGTAATGCCAACTTTTTTTAAAAAAAAAAGCCATGGAGTTTTTCATATTCACCACCCCAATCAGTTTGCATGGTAATGATTTTTCTATCAAATGCGCTCAACAAGTTGTTGGAAATTAAGGAAAACTTGATACACCTCATCACGCTTTTTAAGCAAGTAAATCCAAGTAAATTTACTATAATCATCTATGAAGCTCACATAATATGAGTATTTGCCAACAGAGGCAGAAGCTGGACCCCACACATCAGAGAACACTCGTTCCAAAGGAACAGTAGATACACTAGTGGAAACATGATATGGCAACTGGTGACTCTTAGCTAGCTGGCATGACTCACATACATAAGGATTTATTTCATGAGTATGAGCTAATTTATTCTTCCTAAGAACTTGCTGCACCACAAAGGATGACGGATGACCTAGACGATGATGCCATGTTGAAGAGGATGGCTTTATTGTGATAAATGCATGCTTGGATCCCATGGAGACTGGCACTAAGGGATATAGAACCTCATAGCAGGGACCTTTAAACAGAATTCTCCATGTTGCCCGATCCTTTATAAGAAAGAAAAACGGGTGAAATTCCATAAAGATGTCATTGTCAAGGCAAAGGTTATGAACTGACAAGAGATACATGCTAGAGCTAGGAACATGTAAGATATTTTTTAGTTGGAAGGAATCATGTGGGGTATGCAAAGTAGAATGACCAATATGACTAATAAGCATGCCATTACCATTAGCGGTGTGGATCTTGTCGCTGCCCTTGTACTTGTCATGTGTTGTGAGCTTGCTCAACTCCCAGGTGATTTGATTTGTAGCTCCTGTATCGGTGTACCAATTTGTGTCGATGATGTAAGAAGCAGCATTGACGCCCTTGCGATCCTGATCACCACCATCGTTGTCCGACTCATCATCATCCTTGTACCGCCACCAGCAGTCGCTGGCTGGATGCCCATGGATCGTACAGATCTGGCATGTGACATCGACGTAGGGTGTTGGGCGACGGCCATCATTGCAGCGACGACGCTGGCCACCACCTCTATCACGGCGGTGTTCGATGTCATCACGGCGGCCACCATCATGGCGGTCACCGTCACGACGTCCTTCATCACGACGTCCACGACGCGTCCTCCATCATCACGACGGCGACCGCGATCGCGATAACCATCGCGGAGGCCACGGTCCTCGCGGCGATCATCCTCATAGCGGTCGCCACGGTAACCACGGTCACCGCGGCTCCCGCGATCATCAGCACGTCCACGTCGGTCCTGCTCGCGGCTGGCAGCATTGGCCGACGAGGTGAAGGGCTCCACAGCGGCGGTCTCCGAGAGCATGTCCTGTCGCATGTAATGTGCACAACTCTGACCGTATAGATCATCAACGGTGGTACCTAGATTGGCGTTGACAGAGGCGACGAGGGAGTTGTGCGTGCCATCGAGGTTGTTCAGCAATGCGGAGACGAGGTCGTCTTCCTCCACGATCTTGCCTGCAGCTGTGAGCTCGGACGCGAACCCGCACATCTTGGCGAAGTAGACGGCCGGGGTAGTGTCCAGCTTTTTGGTGTTGTTCAGCGTCATCCGCAGATGTGATACCTTGGCGCACGAGGTGGAGGAGAACATGGATGTGATCACCCCCCCCGACGGCGGTCGTGGTGTCCAGCCCGACAACGTGGGTCAGAATCTCCGATGCGAGGAAGTTGATGATGAAGCTCATGACGGTCTGATCCCGGATCACCCAGGCGGTGTAGGCAGGGTTAGGAACCTGGGTCTTGTCACTTTCCTCCATTGTTTTGGCCGGAGCGGCGTCCGAGCCATTGAGCAGTCCAAGGACCTGTGTGCTGCGCAGACCTGGGAGAACAATCGTCTTCCATAAGAGGAAGTTCGTGCGCGTCAGCTTCTGAGACGGCGGGGTGCCGAGGGCGGCGGCCAGAGCAGCTGGGCTCGACATGACGGCGGCGGCAAGCTTGATCGTAGGTTTAGTGTAGGGTTTTTGGGATCGTAAATTTCCTAGGCGTGATCTTGGCTTGTAGATGGGTCTTGAGTTGTAGTCTTTGGGATTGTATCGTGGGATTTGTTTGTGTTTGTGGTTTGTAGATTGGATCTTGGCTTGATTGTGGTTTTGGAAGGCTCGCAGGCGGCCGATCTGGGTTTTGGGAGCTCGCTCGAGCGACGGCTAGGTCATGGAGAGGAGGGGCTCTGATACCATATTAATCTAGGCGGAAACGATACCCTTCTGGGGTTCGTGGTTCGTGTTTATATAGGCCAAGGTATAGCCCTTGGGAGCGTGTATACAGAAGGATATAATACATGTATAAAGCATAAATATAAATACTGTCTAACAGGATGATGCCTTCCTCCAGAATTTGGACCGATGATAGATTGACCTCAACGTTACATATAACTATGCAATGCAGAGTGGGTGTTATCATTGTGATAGAAATATTTTTACCAAAACATGCAATGGAAATAGTTTGACCTCACCATTACATATAACTAGATCTGCATGGAAAATTGGACATACGTGTCGGCTGGTTAACTCACCATTTGCTACGTGAGTTAAATTGTTGTTTATACCAGAAAGATAGGAGAACTAACACTCATTAGAGCACACATTAAAATGTGTCATTCGTATTAAGAAGAGCGCCAAAATTGCAAAAGGGTACACAATTAGAGCTTTTTTACAGTGATTGGCACGAAACTTTGGCTCGGTCTAATCGACTCTGGGTTCCGTCTAATGTATTTTTTTTGTAGCCGTTGATTAAATCGGTGTGTAATTTCTATAGTACTTTAACAATTCTAAACGGACATTTTGAAGATCAACTCATCAAATCATAATATATATCTATCTATTCCATGTTCCTTCTTTGTTGTTTCTTTTCCTCCGTCGTCATGTTCGTTCATGTATCCTCCGAAAACCTATCCTCTTTTGGCAATTCATCCGTGCGCCGTCTGGAAACCGTCAAGCGATTCATAGTATTAGACGCAGAAGCGATTCTGATCGTCCCCGATGCGCGCCGCTGATTCGTACCTGATGCAGTCGCGATTTCGAGCGCTTGTCCAGCGAGGAGATCAGGCAGCTATGTCGTATAACAAGGACAAGAGATCAGGCAGCTATGTCGTATAACAAGGACTACTTCCTCGGAAACTGCTGTGGCATTAAACTTTCACTATATTCCCTTTTATTTAACCGTTCCGCACAGTTTGTTCCTGCATTTTCTTCGCATTAGCACTCCAAAAGCCCTCCTGTACCACCATGTCCTCTTCCTCCTCTGCTTCATCGGATCTTTCCACCCAGTCCTCTTCGTCTCGCGAGCCGACGCCGGAGCCGAACCCGGCGGAGGTCCACGCAGCCAACATCCGCCGCGCCATTGCGGCCGGGGAGGAGTCTAGCCATGACTTCTCCCTTTGGTCAGAGGACGACAAGTCCTTGACCGACGGGGAAAGCGACCTCCGCTTCCTTGCCGATGGGACAACGGAGGAGGAGAGCGACGACGATCGCTTCTCCTGTGACTTCCCCTCTCCCGAGGAGGAGGAGGAGGAAGAAGAGGAGGAGGAGGAGGACGACACCTCCTCCGACGAGCCTCCGGCCAAGCGGTTCTGCCCTTGGCCGGGAAACCTCAGCGACTTCGACAGTGACGATGATGATGCTGACGAAGAAGACGAGGACAATGAGGGCCCGGTCGGCGGCCATTGGAGCGAGGACGAGCCTGCCGGGAGTAGCGCCGACAGCGGCGACGACGGCGACGGCGAGGGCAGCGATGGCCCGTAGATAGGACATCTAGCATAGGATCAGTAGCAGTAGATGGGGCCATGTATCCCCTAGTACTTCCTTTTGAGAGAAATCAGCTCCTTATGTAAGAAATCTATCAATGAAGAACTTTCCCCAATCTGATTTTGCCGATTCCTTTTAGCTTATCTTAGCCGATTTCCTCTCATACTGATCTTGCCGATTCGTCCCCTTTGCCAATGCGTGACGAGCCGATAGCAACGCATCGGTCCTTCGACATTTACCCTTCCATTCTTCAACTGGTGATTCTCTTCCCGGTAGATACTGTGGGATTTCCAAGAGAGCCCTTAAATTTCTCCCACCGGTTTCAGCGATCCTTTTTAGCGAGCGCTCATCATTTTGTGAAGAAGGTTGCAACGAAGATCAGCCGATGGTACCCCAATCGGTTCCTCAATAGAGCATCTACCAGGCCTGTTGCCCCCCGAGTCTCAGCCAAGGCAAAACAGAGACGAGGATACGCAAATTAGCTGTATGGACCTGGGCTTGATCATGTATGAGGGAGCTTCACCCATTTGAAGGAGAAATTGGAAGAACAATTCCCATTAATTCAAAGGAGCAGCTTTACAAGAAGAGCCGATGGCTCTCAAAAGAGGGATCTAGTGCCTAGTGCACTGCTACTGATAGTCCTACTCTACTAGTCGTCGCTGTCCTCATCGTCGCCGTCGTCGAGGTCGTCGGCGCTGCTCCCGGGAAGCTCCTCGCCGCTGCTGCCCCAGTCGTCGGCTGGAGCTTCCTCCTCCTCGTCATCATCATCATCCTCGCTATCCGCCCAGCTGCGGAAGCGCTTCGTTGGAGGATACCCAATGGAGGAGGAGGAATCATCTTCCTCCTCCTCATCTTCTTCTTCCTCGTCGTCGTCGTCGTCCTCGCTGTCCGCCCACATGCGGGAGCGCTTCTTCGGCGGAAGCCTGGCGGAGGGGGAGGCCTTGGTCCTCTCCGCTTCTCCTCCCTTCTTCTCCTTGTCAGAGGAGATGGGGTGCGCCCGGAGCGGGGATCGTCCTCTTCTTTGTTCTTCGGCAACGGTTGGAGAGAGAGGCCTGAAGCGGAGGAGGAAGAGGAAGACATGGCTGCATGAGAGAAGGGTTTTTGGTTTGGTGAACAGAGCAGAGCAAGGGGATGGAGTGGTGAACCGTTTGGCACAGATAAATAAAGAGAGTGTAGTGGAGATTTAATGCCATGACGGTTCTCGAGGACGTGATGCCGAAATTGACAATTCATACAGAGAAGCCCAGGAGACGAGGCGTAATGATGGAAGATTCTGCGGCAGTTCTGCTCTGCCACGACATGACCCGACGAAAGAAGAGCATAATGATTTTGGAAATGTCATTTCCAAAACCAGGGGGGCATGTGTTATCACCAGATTTTGGCCAAATCAGGAGGTGGGCCGCGATCAGGATGGGCTTGGAAGATTACATGTGGAAGATCTCTAAAGCGGCCTTGCACGGGGAATTTGGGCTAGGTTGCCCGTGTATCTTTAATTATAGTAGATTGTATCTAGATTAAAAGTTAGAGTTTGTCTCGTACACGGTGGGATTACGCCCACATTAGAAAGTCCGCTGGACTATAAATATGTATCTAGGGTTTATGGAATAAACAACAACCAACGTTCAACCACAAACAAATCTCGGCGCATCGCCAACTCCTTCGTCTCGAGGGTTTCTACCGGTAAGCACCATGCTGCCTAGATCGCATCTTGCGATCTAGGCAGCACAAGCCTGCCCACGTTGTTCATGCGTTGCTCGTATCGAAGCCTTTTGATGGCGAGCAACGTAGTTATCTTAGACATGTTAGGGTTAGCATTGTTCTTCATATTACATGCTTTCGTAGTGCAACCCTTGCATGTCTAGCCGCCCTTACACCTATCTTAGGTGAGGGGCGGCACCCCGCTTGATCATAGTTTAGTAGATCTGATCCGTTACGGTTGCTCCTTGTTTCATCAAGGATTAGTTTAATATCCGCAATAGTTAGGCCTTACAAAGGGTTGGAGGATCCAGCGGCGTGTAGGGTGGCGTTTGCTAGCCCTAGAAAGGATGTTCCGGGGATCAACCTCATGTTGGTTTTTAGGCCTCGTCTAGGATCGGCTTACTGGTCACCGTGCGCGAGCGCGAGGCCCAATCGTGAGTAGGATGATCCGATTATGCGGTGAAAACCCTAAATCGTCGTAGATCTCATTAGCTTTACCTTGATCAAGCAGGACCACCATATATTCGGACACCCCGTCTGAATCATGGGTGGATCGGCTCTTTGAGCCGATTCACAGGATAACCCGAGAGCCGATCGAGGCTCGTATTTAACGTTTACGTGTGTGCCCCGCAGGAAACTAAGCGAGGCATCATCCACACCTTCCTGACCAGGTATAGGTCAGGTGGCACGCCCTTGCAGTTGGCATCGGCGCGTGCGACCAGGAGGCTTTGCGGGTCGTCGCTCTGAGGGACTGGGGCCAGCCGCAGCCCTAGTTGTTCCCGGCTCTACCGTGTTGCCCGTCTCTGCCCGCCAGGGGGTTTCTGACGTCAACACATTCTGGCACGCCCGGTGGGACAAGAAGAATTATCCTCACCATACATTTTGCCTGGGTTCAACATGTTATCCGACAGAGCCGATACCATCAATTCTCTTGACAGAATCGGCTCGGGGGGGCACCCAGGTGGATAAAACATGAGGATATGCAACGGAAGCGTCTCATCCTTTGGTGATGGGTATTGGAGTATGGGGGCCGATGCACAAGTCGGCCGTAAAAAAATTCTGAAAATTCGAAAATTTTCGAGCACAGCCGATGCAGCAGACATCGACTTAAGGATATAAAAGCCGATGCATGGCCATCGACTCAAGAGGAATGACTGTTACGATCAGAGGGTCAATGGAGCACGAAGGGGGATTTTAATGGAAGAACTCCTCAATGGAGTAGTTTAAGGGCTCGGATCCTCCCTTCAAGGACAAGGCCAAGAGCAGCCTGGACGTGCAGATCAGGTCAAGGATGGATTGCATTAGATCCACCAAAGGAAAAGAGCCGATCTGGCCGGCAAGATGCAGGAAGAACTGAAGAAGCTCGGGGGGCAGCTCACCTTGAAGGCTCTCTGCTCTGGGAAGCCGATTTATGTTCCAATCGGCTGGTTCTCGCATAAAAAGCTCCCTCATACATGATCAAGCCCAGGTCCATACAGCTAATTTGCGTATCCTCGTCTCTCGTTTTGCCTTGGCTGAGACTCGGGGGGCAACAGGCCTGGTAGATGCTCTATTGAGGAACCGATTGGGGTACCATCGGCTGATCTTCGTTGCAACCTTCTTCACAAAATGATGAGCGCTCGCTAAAAAGGATCGCTAAAACCGGTGGGAGAAATTTAAGGGCTCTCTTGGAAATCCCACAGTATCTACCGGGAAGAGAATCATCAGTTGAAGAATGGAAGGGTAAATGTCGAAGGACCGATGCGTTGCTATCGGCTCGTCACGCATTGGCAAAGGGGACAAATCGGCAAGATCAGTATGAGAGGAAATCGGCTAAGATAAGCTAAAAGGAATCGGCAAAATCAGATTGGGGAAAGTTCTTCATTGATAGACTTCTTACATAAGGAGCTGATTTCTCTCAAAAGGAAGTACTAGGGGATACATGGCCCCATCTACTGCTACTGATCCTATGCTAGATGTCCTATCTACGGGCCGTCGCTGCCCTCGCCGTCGCTGTCGTCGCCGCTGTCGGCGCTACTCCCGGCAGGCTCGTCCTCGCTCCAATGGCCGCCGACCGGGCCCTCATTGTCCTCGTCTTCTTCGTCAGCATCATCATCGTCACTGTCGAAGTCCGCTGAGGTTTCCCGGCCAAGGGCAGAACCGCTTGGCCGGAGGCTCGTCGGAGGAGGTGTCGTCCTCCTCCTCCTCCTCTTCTTCCTCCTCCTCCTCCTCGGGAGAGGGAAGTCACAGGAGAAGCGATCGTCGTCGCTCTCCTCCTCCGTTGTCCCATCGGCAAGGAAGCGGAGGTCGCTTTCCCCGTCGGTCAAGGACTTGTCGTCCTCTGACCAAAGGGAGAAGTCATGGCTAGACTCCTCCCCGGCCGCAATGGCGCGGCGGATGTTGGCTGCGTGGACCTCCGCCGGGTTCGGCTCCGGCGTCGGCTCGCGAGACGAAGAGGACTAGGTGGAAAGATCCGATGAAGCAGAGGAGGAAGAGGACATGGTGGTACAGGAGGGCTTTTGGAGTGCTAATGCGAAGAAGATGCAGGAACAAACTGTGCGGAGCGGTTAAATAAAAGGGGATATAGTGGAAGTTTAATGCCACAGCAGTTTCCGAGGAAGTGGAGCCTAGAAAAAAAAAACTGCCAGGTCACGCGGAGAAGTTGAGAAGGCAGGGCATCATGATGACGGATCATCGCAACGGTTCCGCCATGACATGACCCGACGAAAGAAGAGCATAATGATTTTGGAAATGTCATTTCCAAAACCGAGGGGGCATGTGTTATCACCGGAATTTGACCAAGTCGGAGGTGGGCCGTGATCAAGATGGACGTGAAGAATATATATATAGAAGAAATACGTGAGTCGGCCTTTTGTACCAAGTTGGGCTTGTTTGCCCATGTATCTGTAACATATTAGATCGCGTCTCAGTTTAGAAGTTAGAATCTTACTCGTGCACGGTTTGGTGCACGCCCACATTAGAAAGTCCCCTGGACTATAAATATGTATCTAGGGTTTATGGAATAGACAACAACCAACGTTCAACCACAAACAAATCTCGGCGCATCGCCAACTCCTTCGTCTCGAGGGTTTCTACCGGTAAGCACCATGCTGCCTAGATCGCATCTTGCGATCTAGGCAGCACAAGCCTGCCCACGTTGTTCATGCGTTGCTCGTATCGAAGCCTTTTTGATGGCGAGCAACGTAGTTATCTTAGACATGTTAGGGTTAGCATTGTTCTTCATATTACATGCTTTCGTAGTGCAACCCTTGCATGTCTAGCCGCCCTTACACCTATCTTAGGTGTAGGGGCGGCACCCCGCTTGATCATAGTTTAGTAGATCTGATCCGTTACGGTTGCTCCTTGTTTCATCAAGGATTAGTTTAATATCCGCAATAGTTAGGCCTTACAAAGGGTTGGAGGATCCAGCCAAGAATGTGTTGACGTCAGAAACCCCCTGGCGGGCAGAGACGGGCAACACGGTAGAGCCGGGAACAACTAGGGCTGCGGCTGGCCCCAGTCCCTCAGAGCGACGGCCCGCAAAGCCTCCCGGTCGCACGCGCCGATGCCAACCGCAAGGGCGTGCCACCTGACCTATACCCGGTCGGGAAGGTGTGGATGATGCCTCGCTTAGTTTCCTGCAGGGCACACACGTAAACGTTAAATACGAGCCTCGATCGGCTCTCGTTTATCCTCGTGAATCGGCTCAAAGAGCCGATCCACCCATGATTCGACGGGGTGTCCGAATATATGGTGGTCCTGCTTGATCAAGGTAAAGCTAATGAGATCTACGACGATTTAGGGTTTTCACCGCATAATCGGATCATCCTACTCACGATTGGGCCTCGCGCTCGCGCACGGTGACCGTAAGCCGATCCTAGACAGGGCCTAAAAACCAACACGAGGTTGATCCCCGGAACATCCTTTCTAGGGCTAGCAAACGCCACCCTACACGCCGCTGGATCCTCCAACCCTTTGCAAGGCCTAACTATTGCGGATATTAAACTAATCCTTGATGAAACAAGGAGCAACCGTAATGGATCAGATCTACTAAACTATGATCAAGCGGGGTGCCGCCCCTACACCTAAGATAGGTGTAAGGGCGGCTAGACATGCAAGGGTTGCACTACGAAAGCATGTAATATGAAGAACAATGCTAACCCTAACATGTCTAAGATAACTACGTTGCTCGCCATCAAAAAGGCTTCAAGACGAGCAACGCATGAACAACGTGGGCAGGCTTGGCTGCCTAGATCGCAAGATGCGATCTAGGCAAGCATGGTGCTTACCGGTAGAAACCCTCGAGACGAAGGAGTTGGCGATGCGCCGAGATTTGTTTGTGGTTGAACGTTGGTTGTTGTTTATTCCATAAACCCTAGATACATATTTATAGTCCAGGGACTTTCTAATGTGGGCGTGCACCAAACCGTGCACGAGTAAGATTCTAACTTCTAAACTGAGACGCGATCTAATATGTTACAGATACATGGGCAAACAAGCCCAACTTGGTACAAAAGGCCGACTCACGTATTTCTTCTATATATATATTCTTCCCGTCCATCTTGATCACGGCCCACCTCTGACTTGGTCAAATTCTGGTGATAACACATGCCCCCCTGGTTTTGGAAATGACATTTCCAAAATCATTATGCTCTTCTTTCGTCGGGTCATGTCGTGGCAGTAACCGTTGCGCATCCGTCATCATGATGCCCTGCCTTCTCAACTTCTCCGCGTGACCTGGCAGTTTTTTTTTTTAGGCACCACTTCCTCGGAAACTGCTGTGGCATTAAACTTCCACTATATCCCCTTTTATTTAACCGCTCCGCACAGTTTGTTCCTGCATCTTCTTCGCATTAGCACTCCAAAAGCCCTCCTGTACCACCATGTCCTCTTCCTCCTCTGCTTCATCGGATCTTTCCACCCGAGCCCTCTTCGTCTCGCGAGCCGACGCCGGAGCCGAACCCGGCGGAGGTCCACGCAGCCAACATCCGCCGCGCCATTGCGGCCGGGGAGGAGTCTAGCCATGACTTCTCCCTTTGGTCAGAGGACGACAAGTCCTTGACCGACGGGGAAAGCGACCTCCGCTTCCTTGCCGATGGGACAACGGAGGAGGAGAGCGACGACGATCGCTTCTCCTGTGACTTTCCCTCTCCCAGTCATTCCTCTTGAGTCGATGGCCATGCATCGGCTTTTATATCCTTAAGTCGATGTCTGCTGCATCGGCTGTGCTCGAAAATTTTCGAATTTTCAGAATTTTTTTTTTTACGGCCGACTTGTGCATCGGCCCCCATACTCCAATGCCCATCACCAAAGGATGAGACGCTTCCGTTGCATATCCTCATGTTTTATCCACCTGGGTGCCCCCCCGAGCCGATTCTGTCAAGAGAATTGATGGTATCGGCTCTGTCGGATAACATGTTGAACCCAGGCAAAATGTATGGTGAGGATAATTTTTTGGCCGATTGCTGGAATCGGCCTGCACTTTGCTTGCTCGGTGAAGGTTTTGTAACGTCCCTTCATACATTTTTAGGGCCGATTACCAGGATCAGCCTCGCCACGTTTGCTCATTGTCGTGTTCTTACTACTCGTTCAGGCCGGTAGATAAAACCAACCCAATCTCTGACTTCATCATGTTGGTGCGCTTGCTGTCGCCCACCTCGAGTGCATCGTGTATTCGTGGAGCACTAAGCTTTGTCGGAAGAACGAGCACCATGTTTGTGCCAGCCGATGTTTCATCATCGGCTTTCCTTTGCTTGGGGCGCCACTCCATTTTCCGTGGACGACCCTCTTCATCCAGGGTTCGCCGAACCTTCGCAGCCGGATCAGGCCTTGCCTTCCTTAATGTATGCAAGTATAACCTCTCGGCTTCTTCCGAGCCGCGCAATCGTTGAACCCTGCGTTTCGGGAACGGCTGAGTCCATCGTGGCACCACCTTGGCCGGTGATACCTGTCTTCTTCTTCTCCCTCGTCTTCCGAATCTTCGAGATCTTTCAACCGAGGGGACTCAGCTCGTTTGCTCGCGGCGGGAGAGGTCCTAAGCGCTCGAACACGGACACGTTGGCTGCCTCCTTCTTCTTCCGGTTGCATTCGGGCAATTGCCGATTGTTGGCAATCGGCTCATTCCTGAATCCCAAGCAGTGCTCGAAGAAGGGACAATCCCGATGTCCGTCCTCGTCGTCTCGCTCCCTTGCCTTTCCCTTGGCACAACGCTCGTGCTCCTCCTCATCGCGATTATGCCGACGATGTCTTCTGGCTTCTCTAGCCAGACGATCTCTTTCATCATCATCGCTGGACCGTCGGCGTTGGTCGTATTGACTCACATACTTGTTGAGGAGGTGATCAGAGAGAGGTCGCTGATATCTTATGTTCTTCACTTCTCCCTCTGTTACGTAGCTGCTTGCCATCTTGGCGGAGCCGATCGCGTGGAGCGGCTTCTTCTGTATGTTCGTCATGAGAGCAGCTGCCCTCATCTCCATTCTTGCCAGCGTGGTGTCCAAGATCTACCATATTGATTTGGCACGAGAAATCCGGCTGGCACCCTCCATGGTAAGTATACTCCACCATGTTTACGGCGGGGAAGGGGTGCGTGTCGACCTTCATGGCGTATTGGTTGAAAATCAACCGTCCGTTTTCTATTGCCATTTGGATCTGCTGCCGCCACACCCTGCAGTCGTTGGTAGTGTGGGAGAACGTGTTATGCCATTTGCAGTACGGCCTTCCGTTCAGCTCTTGCACCGTGGGGAACTTGTGGCCTTCGGGTACCTTTATGTGCTTCTCCGTGAGTAAGAGATCAAAAATCTGCTCCGTCTTGGTCACGTCGAAGTCGAACCCTTTTGGAGGGCCTTGTGGCTTCACCCATTTGCAGGTCACGGGGCCCGTCGCTCGAGTCCATTCAGCCACTGCTATCTCCCGATCTCCCGCAGCACCTTCATCCTCGTCCGCCTCAACCAGGGTCACCGCACGCTTGAATTTGTCCCGGTAAACATCCGGGTGACGCTGTTCATATGCCGACAGCCTTCGCACCATGTGTGCCAACGAAGGGTAGTCTGCTTGGGAGGCCACGTCCTTGATTGATGATGAGAGACCCACCACCGCCAACTCGACTGCTTCTTTTTCACTTACATGAGCCGAAAAGCATCGGTTCCTAATGGTCCTGAAGCGCTGGACTTATTCTGACACTGTTTCTCCGCGCTTCTGTCGTACTTGTGCTAGATCGGCAATGCCAACATCGGAAGCCTCTGAGTGATACTGCTCATGGAACTGCTCTTCCAACTGCTTCCAAGTCTGGATGGAGTTCGGTGGTAGCGATGTGTACCACCCGAAAGCCGATCCTGTGAGGGACTCGTGAGAAGAACCTCACGCGCAACTCGTCTGACGCTGAGATCGTGCCCAGCTGTGCCAAATATCGGCTCACATGCTCGATGGAGCTGGACCCATCTGATCCACTAAACTTTGTGAAGTCCGGGAGCCGATATTTGGGAGGCAGCGGGATCAGTTCGTAGTTGTTGGGGTACGGCTTGGTGTAGCCGAACGCCTTCCTTTTCGGCATCATACCGAACTGATCTTTCAGAATTGCACAAATCTGATCCGCTGTGATGGCTGAAGGTGTCGAACCCTGAAGGTTCGCCGGGGTGGCATACTTAACCAGCCATGCTTGCTTTTCCGGTTCTAAGCCAACCGCAGGAGCTGGGCTTTGGAGGTTCGTCGGGGTGGCGTACTTAGCCAGCCACGATTGCTTCTCAGGATCGGCTCCTGAAGTTCCTCCTGCCGTTCCAGAGGCCCCTGATATTGCCGCCTGGTTCGAGAGTGCCCGGCGTTGCGGTCCGGTACGTATGCGCACGCGTATCCGTGCGGGATCTCCTTGGGTGCCTCAGGTAGGAATTGGTAGTCACTAGGATCACCACCAATCTTGTAGACGACGTATGCCGATGCGTTCGGCAGTTCCGGTGCTGCCCATGCGAACGGCTGGGGCTGGAGCGGCATCTCTCCCTTGAAAGTCCCCAGAGCTGGTCCCGACGGAGAATACCGGTGGCTCATGATTTCCTTGACGACGCGCAGAGCGACACGCTCCAAGGTGTTCACCAGGCTCTCAGAGTGGCGGTGCAGCGAATGAGCCAGCATGTAGTTGATCTCCTGCCGCAGCGACCTGGTGCGTTCTTCTGACGGGGCGGACAGGTCCACTCCATCGAGCGCGCCTTCAGGTGTGAAACCCTTCCACCTGACGCCATGGGAGCGGGTTCGGTGGAAAGAGCCGATGAGTTCGGCTTCAAGGGTTGCCTTGATCTCGTCATGTTTCTTCTTGAGCTCATCAAGCAGATCCTCGTACGTGACCGGAGTGTCTTCCGCCATCTCGGATGTAGATGGCGATGTTGTGGATGTCGAAGGCGGTCCCACCGGGCGTGCCAGAATGTGTTGACGTCAGAAACCCCCTGGCGGGCAGAGACGGGCAACACGGTAGAGCCGGGAACAACTAGGGCTGCGGCTGGCCCCAGTCCCTCAGAGCGACAGCCCGCAAAGCCTCCTGGTCGCACGCGCCGATGCCAACTGCAAGGGCGTGCCACCTGACCTATACCTGGTCAGGAAGGTGTGGATGATGCCTCGCTTAGTTTCCTACAGGGCACACACGTAAACGTTAAATACGAGCCTCGATCGGCTCTCAGGTTATCCTGTGAATCGGCTCAAAGAGCCGATCCACCCATGATTCAGACGGGGTGTCCGAATATATGGTGGTCCTCCAACCCTTTGTAAGGCCTAACTATTGCGGATATTAAACTAATCCTTGATGAAACAAGGAGCAACCGTAACGGATCAGATCTACTAAACTATGATCAAGCGGGGTGCCGCCCCTACACCTAAGATAGGTGTAGGGCGGCTAGACATGCAAGGGTTGCACTACGAAAGCATGTAATATGAAGAACAATGCTAACCCTAACATGTCTAATATAACTACGTTGCTCGCCATCAAAAAGGCTTCGGTACGAGCAACGCATGAACAACGTGGGCAGGCTTGTGCTGCCTAGATCGCAAGATGCGATCTAGGCAGCATGGTGCTTACCGGTAGAAACCCTCGAGACGAAGGAGTTGGCGATGCGCCGAGATTTGTTTGTGGTTGAACGTTGGTTGTTGTTTATTCCATAAACCCTAGATACATATTTATAGTCCAGGGGACTTTCTAATGTGGGCGTGCACCAAACCGTGCACGAGTAAGATTCTAACTTCTAAACTGAGACGCGATCTAATATGTTACAGATACATGGGCAAACAAGCCCAACTTGGTACAAAAGGCCGACTCACGTATTTCTTCTATATATATATTCTTCACGTCCATCTTGATCACGGCCCACCTCTGACTTGGTCAAATTCTGGTGATAACACTATGGAAGGTCAATGTACCATTTAAATGGAAGATCTTTGCGTGGAGATTTAGCAAGATCATTTGTGCCAACGGGAGAGGTGTGCACACACAGGATGATGGCAAGCACGCCAATTTTCACAATCTACAATGCGGCGGTAGTTCAAACTATTTTGAGAAAAATGAAAACATTACAATTGTTCAATACAAAGCCACTGAAGGAAATAACTATTGTAATTTTTCAGGGTGTTTTTAAAATTTGCATTATACGGAGTATGACTGAAATTTGGCCAGAAGTTATGCTCCCAAATAGCTTGGCAAAATGAGCTCAGGTTCCCCAGTTGATTGGGATTTTTTATTTTCTTCTAAATTTCAATTGTTTAATTAAATGGCTAAAAGTTTTTAAAAATGTGAAAATGTCCAAATGGCTTGGTTCAGGTTCGGTCCAGTATTGAAGAAAAAAAAACGGCCTCATGTGCCACATGGCAGATGACCGTTGGATCTGGCTTGTCGGAAACGGTGTAGCCAAGTAAATCATCAGATTTTTTATTTTGTGAAACATCATACCTCGAAACTTCTGGTTCTCTGACGAAATTTTCTTGCAATTTTGTGAAACCATATATCCCAATAGTTGCGATCATGTGATATTTGCTCGCCAAAATGTTGTCAATTGCTTTTAAATGAGCGTTAATCGTACTTTTGTAAGACGAAATACAACCGCTCATCCTACACAGAATTACAAAAATTCAGAGCACGCGCGTGTAACACACGCGCTCTCACGCGCTGTTCTCAGGAGTGAGGAACCGGAGTCGGACTCGAACTCACTGCCAGCGCGCATTAACTGATACCTTCCAAATTTGATCGATCGATATGCAAAAACCGTGGCGCGCAAGGGTTTCTTTCCAGCGCTATAGAGTCGTCTCCTACTGCTTCCCGGACTACGAATCCGACCTTGGTTCCATATAAGCGATTCACAGCGATCTACCGGCAGCCCACACTCCCTGCAACCTCCGATCGATTTCCTGAGCCCCCGTCCCCCTCAAACCCTAGCGACACCAAAGCAAGAAGAAGAGACACCAGCATGGCTTGTCCGCAGCCGCGCGGTTCCTCTACATCAGCTTCTTCCATCTCCGGCGAGCCGACGCCGTCCTGCGCCGATCGCCTCGGCGTCGACCCCTCCTCCCGCGTCGCCAAGGACGGCAAGCGACGACGCCGCCACGGAAGTGACGACGACGACTCCCGCGCGAGCAAGAAGCAGGCGGTTCCGCTCGTCGCTTCTCCTCCGGTCGCACAACTCTCCTGCGCCAGGATCAGGCCGTTCGTGCATCGCCCGAAGCAACAGACCCAGGTCAGCGCCCCTGCCGTCGGGGGCATTTCTTGCTCCAAGAAGATCGACCCGGCGGTGGCGGCGCCGCAGACGACAGTGGCGGTGCAGCCATCCGGCCTCAAGGATAAGCTGCTGAAGGTGCCCTGCGCCAGCTTCCGCCCC
The DNA here is from genome assembly GCF_022539505.1 of Lolium rigidum. Classification (NCBI taxonomy): domain Eukaryota; kingdom Viridiplantae; phylum Streptophyta; class Magnoliopsida; order Poales; family Poaceae; genus Lolium; species Lolium rigidum. Next base: position 355,657,009 of record NC_061514.1, read on the forward strand.
AACGACGCCGCGATCAAGACGATGCAAAAGAAAAGCGAGCGTGCCCAAGCGAGTACTGCCACGACGACCATCGGCCGGCCGCTCTCTCACCCGGCGTCGTCGATGAAGGTCCGCAGCGCCGACGGCCTGGTCAAGACGAAGCAAGGGGCAGGCAAGCGGGTCCAAGCGACTTCCACGACCAGCATCCCGCCGCTCTCTCACTCGGCGTCGGCGATGAAGGTCCGCGGCGCCGGCGTGGTCAAGACGAAGCAAGTGCCAGGCAAGCGGGTCCAAGCGACTTCCACGACCAGCATCCCGCCGCTCTCTCACTCGGCGTCGGCGATGAAGGTCCGCAGCGCCGGCGTGGTCAAGACGAAGCAAGTGCCAGGCAAGCGGGTCCAAGCGACTTCCACGACCAGCATCCCGCCGCTCTCTCTCCCGTCGTCGGCGATGAAGGTCCGCAGCGCCGGCGTCGTCCGCAAGGAGGCGCCTAGCCTGATCAAGACGAAGGAGGCCAGCATGAACGTCCAAGCAACTGCCGCGAGGAGCATCACGCATCCGGCGCCCGCGGCGAACCATCTGGATCCTCACGCCGCGCAGGATGCGCTGCGCGCGGCCCTTGCCGCCGCTCACCAAGCTCGGGAGAGGCGGCAGCAGAACGTGTACCGGGAGCAGAGGGAGCAGGCTCGGCGAGAGCTGGACAAGGTGGTGCAGACTGTCTTCTTCAACGACCCCGACCTCACTCTCGACAACGCCATCAAAACCCTGATGGCTTCGTCTTGACATTTTTTGTAAGCCCTGAACAGTCATGTCATGACTGGATATTCCCAGCTAGCTAGCTCTTAGTGATCAAATCATTGGCATTTTTGTTGCGAGCCAATGGCTTCATCAAGTATTCTGGTCATATACATGGCCAATGTTGTGTGACGATACAAGCTGTAAACATACTCCAGTATAAATCATTTAGTTGTGAATTTTGCCTGTCTTCAAATTTGAGCACGCTGTCCTTTTTCTGAACTGCAGTTCGATGATTCTTGCTAGCTTATGGAAGGAAAGAATTGCTAGACTGTTTAACAACGTTTCAAAACAGTATAGTTTGATCAGCCTTGCTAGCTTTGTAGTAGTGGATGAGTTCAAGACTTGGATCGGGGTAAAAGTCGGAGGGAGTCTTTCCGAGAGAGTAGTTGTCAATCTTGAGTTGGGTGTTGATGTTTCTGTCTCTTTCTTTGTTCACAGAGCCAAGATGGCAATTCTTGTAAATTGTTGATGCCTTCTATAAAGTTATGGTACACGGCTTTAGTGTACTCTCGATATTTTTGTCGATAATCCAATTCAAAAACAGAGCTTGCTTTTTCTTTCGTCAAAATTGGACGGCATAAAAAAGTTTTCTCAGGTGCACCTAAAACCCTAAATCCTAGTAAAATCCTAGTAAACGGAACAATCACTAGAACTTCAGCAAATTTGGTCAGTACCAAATTCAGAGCAAAGTCATGAACGATGCTCCATGAAAACCTGGAAACTGCTTGGTAGTAAAACATGTAAGCTCCATCAGGACCCAGTCTAACATAATAGATAATTTTTTAGAGCAATGGGACCTGAAAATGTAAAATAAAAATGTGATATAACCAGGGATGCACAATGTAACACCTAAAACAACGACACAATTTCAGAATACCATAGAGTTCATAAATTGTTTGATCAAAGGCGCCATTACAATGTCAGCTAAAATTAGCTCATGTTTGGAATACAGAAGCTACTATCTAGCCAACTCCGCTCAATTGAAAATTGAAACGATAAAACAGAAATCCACAAGCAAAATACACAATTCCCAGCTCTGTTAAGCAGAACTCGGGAACGGGTTTCTGCTGTCAGGAACTCAGGGCATAGTGTGAACCAATCAGCTTCGTTGCGCCCTCTCCAATGCTGCAGGACTGATTGGAATAATGCCAGAGGATGTGACCAGAGCATCAATGGGAACATCAGTTGAGTTGACTGGGATGATGCCTTCCTCCAGAATTTGGACCGAGTATGAAAGTGCAACTTCAAAATGAGCAAACCGTTAGAGTGAACCATTTACTAAAGAGGATGATAGATTGACCTCACGATTAAATATAACTATGCAATGTAGAGTGACAGATGTGTTATCATTGTGATACATATTTTACCGAAACATGCAATGATTTTGGCCAGTTAGATCTGCATGTAACTATATGCCAGTTGTTGGCTCGTTGACTCACTATAGAGATAGGAGAACTCCCACTCATTCAAGCACGCATCAAAATGTGTCATTTGTATTTTAGAAGAGCGCCAAAATGGCAAAAAGCTACACAACTATCATAGGTGGCTCCGACCAAGAACAGTGCAAAAGCACTGAACCAGAAAAACAGTAAACAGCAACCAAAAATTTCAATGCAAATTGGGATCCATTGCATTCTTGGCTTGATGGCTGTGGCAGGGTTAGCCGTATAAGTGTATACAATCCTGAAGAAAGTGCATTGTTCGCAGAGTGGCACATACCACGGCAGGAATAACCAATCTAACAAAACTCGTGCTGACTAGATAATCCTTGAGACCTTATATAAGCAAGAGTGCAGAAATGGACCTCGTAGACTATTACACCAATGTAACGAATCCAGAAAGATGGTAAACATCATAGTTAAGAGCAGAGCGGACCGATAGCCAAATCGGCGCCTTATCAGCTACTTTATGATTTAGAAGACCATTTTTAGCGTAAACCGGAAAAAACTACTTCGAACCCACAATCTCAACCTGGCTGCAAGCACTCTGGCAGGAGGGCCATTACCAGCTGGGATGCGTTGGTTTTGTGATTTACTGATGAATTACCACATATATTATGAGTTCCTACGTAATTTGAGGTTATTTTTTCTCCAATCTAGCCTAAATATCAATTAAAATGATGGAATTTCGTCGGCGGAGAACTGGCTGAGCCAGCTGTCTGACCGGTGAGCTAATGAACCAGCCAGTCAGATGGTTCTCTCACCAGGTTGGCCGGTTCTTTCACCAGTCTGATTGTTTAAACTATGGTATGCAGTTGTCCACAGAGCTACCGTTACACACATAGGTGGATCAAACATATCTACCTTCACAGAAAGGGAAAATTAAAGGGATAAATCCTTTTTGTTTGACACCACCAACTCTGTTTACAAAGACTCCACTGAGAAAGCAAATAAGTACATGCATCTTCCCTGAGAAAGGACCCTCTGGTATCTAACTGTCTGTACCTACATCCTTCCCATGAACATGTCAAACAAGGCTCTCATTTTCTTAACTTATTCTCAAGGGAAGAAGGCTATCATTTGCATACATAAGTTCGAGACCAGAAATGATAGAAAATGTGTTTGATGATTGAATTTGGTTATTGGCCAGATTCAAGAATTTTAGATACTCTTATAAATAGAAACTGAAATGCATCAAAAAGAGACTGCGGTTGCATCATGAATTCATGAGAAATTAATTCTTAATAAGAGCACAAGATACAAAACTAATGCCAAATAAATGCACACTCTAGTTTCCTACATTTCATTACTAAAACATTGCAGATACGGTTGTATCTCGTTGATTTGTGCTCCCTCAATGCCTCAAGATTTTCCTTCTCAACCCTGTTCCTATGGGCATTTTGAAGTTCTCAAACCCATTCTTATGGGCATTTTGAAGTTCACACGACAGACACAAGCCCTTCCAGACCAAAAACATGACTACTCAATTCAACATTTATGTAGTCTTGATCTAAGAAGCATAATAATTCAAGCTGAGATATTTGCTTGCCAGTCCTACACAAATGAGCATCAACAAGATGATTTGCAACTACATCGTACCAATTGGACCATGAAAAGAAAAACCAAATGCACCCAAACAAAACATAGCGGAAAAAATTTATAGATGGTTAAGAGGTCGCCAATGGAATCTCAAGTAGCTTACAGACACCATAGATGGTATTGGGGTCTAATTCACCCTACAGCTGTATGTTCTTTGTGTGGTTGGTCACGAGGAACAGGTGTTGGACGGCTGACAGGCAGCGACACGGGCTCCAGCACCCGGCGGCCTGCCCTATTTGCGATCAGGAGCCGGAGACTTTGCAGCACCTCCTTCTAGGGTGTGTGGTGACGCGGGAGGTTTGGGCATGGGTCCTACGGCTCTTGGATAAACTAGACTGGGTTCCCGCGGGAGATACACATTTGCTCGAGTGGTGGATCTCGAGGAATTGCCCCAGGGCCTCGCAGAGAGACTTATGGACTGCCAGCATACTCATCTTTTGGTGTCTTTGGAGGCATAGAAACGACGTAGTATTCGATGGGGCCAGCCCGGCCGTGGACGCGATTAAGACAAGGATCAAGGAGGAGTACGAGCGGTGGCGCCTAGCTAAGCTGTTTAGGTCGGGTGATTTTAGCTTTCCGGAGCTAGTGCCAATCTGGTGGCATGAGGGAGAGTAGGCGTAGAACTCTACAGGGAGCTGTCACTCCATGTTGACAGCATAAACCTGCCATTTATGGCGTTGTACGGGCTGTCTGGCTCTTTTCTTCTACTCCTAGATACATCCAAATTTTGACAAACCTCCGACATGTTTCATGAGACGCAGGGAGTATACGATTAATACACCTTTCCAGGGTGTATTCTCGAAAAAAGGTATTGGGCTCTAATTCTTAAATATGTTACTATGGTAATGTATTAAATACTAAATATTACATGTGATCTTTCAGAAACTAATACAGCATAGTAAGCAAATAAGTTCCGATCCCTCTATATAGGGTCTCATCTTTCAAAACTATCCATTTTGATCCTACTACTCCAACACAGTCTACTCTAAACAGTTTACTTTGATTTTGCTCTGACATAGAGGGAATAAAATGGCCACAAGACAAAACTCTAGTGCAACCAAAAATATATTTTACTCAAATATAATAGACTAAAATGCAACAACTTCCTGCAATGTCCTGTATGAAGAAGTAATAAAACAAAGGAAGGCTAAGCAAAGTATACATAAAGCTAAGTTCTGAAAATATGCATGCCATTACCTAGAAGAGGCTGACTCCACCCTTTCTCTTTAGCAAGTTCTTGGTATCTCATCAAGAATGTGTCATAGTACCTTTTAAATTGGTCAAACATGCAAAGGTATAATTTAGATAAGAGAAAAAATAAAATAAAAAACAACTTGGTCTAACTGATAAGTAAAGCACCCAAGTAAACAAAGGTACGTATAGCTGAGTTATACAGAGCTAGAAAATATACAAAGAAAGAAAACATATATTCCAAGTGAGATTTGTACATTGAGTTCTACTCTTAGCTAAAAGGGAGAAAGTAAGGTCAAGTATCCAATCTCATTAACTCCAGATTCAAGAAGATTCATGTTGATGCCCCTTGGTTCTTAATCCACATACCACAGGGACTGGAACCACATGCTTTTAGATTTAGATGGTGTGCAGGTATTATGACAAGCAATTGATTTGTGAGCTAGACAAAGAGATTTATGTGTGTGGATCACCCTAGCCAGGAGTGTCTGTATCTAAAAGATACATATGTATAATTTTTGTGTGGTAACTGTTGTTCCTTTGACACCAGAAATCAAAAGGCATTGAAATTTCAACATCATTGAACTGCATTTTTTTAATATATGCATGGCATTCTAGTAAATCATGATATTATTTGGTTCATAGCAGACTACAGGAGTTTTTAGCTGGAACAGAAAGTTAGAAGTGGAACAATTCATAGTTGGCCACTTGGATAAATATGCCACTGCACCTTGGCAACCTTTTTCTCTGTGATAGATGTACATTGGCAACTTCAATGCAAGGCAATGTTGTAAATATCATGATGATAAGATAATGTACAGTCCTACCCTCCACCACGTCCTAGTCTTCGGCCAGTTCTGTCAAAAGCTTGTCCTGCATGAATAACAAAATATTATCCAACTGAATGTCTAATGTCACACCACGACTGTCCTCATGAAAGAAAGAAAAAAAAAGACAGAAAGGGATGTATCAACGGATGAAGAGCTTACCAGGCAAAAGAAGAAGATCAACGGGGGATGATGCTGACAACACTGTAAGGATAAGAAGCGGCTCAGTGGTAGCACATAAACTGCATTGAAATCGCTTAAAACATACTACTAATATATGGAAAAATTTCATGGTAACATGGAAATAAACTGCATACCTTCTTCACGAGCATTCCCACTGGCATCCAATGGCGACGGTTCCAGAATATTCATTGAATTTTTAATTAGATCATCCATGGTCGTGATTTTGAACATCCTCATATTGCGGTTTTTATCTTCCACCCGAGGAACATAGATATCCTTTGCCTGTCCATCGTGTTCTTGAAAATGACCAAACTGTTAGAGGCATGGAAATAACACAGAGCTGGTACGTATATAGGACACTCAGTAACGCACCAGAGTTTGGGGATAGAACCTCCGCTAGTATTTTTGTTGTGTCAACTTCTCGTAATTGCGCGCAGCTTATATAGGCGCACAACCTTTTGCTCGCTTTGAACCAAGAAGAGTTCATAATATTGCTTTGAATAGCCAGGTCTGGAAAAACAATAATTTTCAGCTCCGGATATTTGAAAAAACAACATGCGGAAAACAAACTTTGTTCCAACAACGCAAGCATACTACACTCTTCATCATTTCACTTAAGGTCTCTAGAGACGAAAGGAAAAAAAAAATTATGTAGCACTAGGTGTATCTCCTTTGTTGAAGTAATAGTAGCCCAAAGCCCAAAGGTGAGTACACTAATCCTTGCTCCTCTTAGACTATAGTCTTGCTAAGCACTAGAATGGCACTAGAACATTTTACTTGCTTAAAATTTCCGCATCAGAATCAGATTCATATATCATAGGCATGCGCTCTAGTGTTGATGACGATCTATCATCGTGAAGTTACATGCTGCTTGTTCAGGCTAACAAAATTTCAGCACTAGTTTCTATCTGGCGCTAACACTCCATCAGCAAAGTTGTAAGTGGCAAACCGACGAGCAGCTGGTGGGCCAGGGGTTGGAGGGATCACCTTCGCTGGCCCGCTGGTCGGGGGAGAGGGCCTTGAGCGCCCTGCGCACTTCGGACCGCACCGCGCGCTTCTGGTCCGCGACCGCCTGCTGCGCCGCCGTGGACATGGCGGCGAGGTGGGAGGTGGCCGACGCGGCCACTCGCAGCCGCGGGGGGCGAGGGAGCGGGAGCAGGAAGGGGCGGTAGGTGGGAGCGGGAGCCCGGGGCAGGTGGAGGAGGCGCACCATCAGCGAGGACACCGCATTTTTTATCATCCCCTTCCTCCTCGTGCTGTCGTGCTCGTGCCGGTGCCGCCGTGTCCAGTCCAGGCCATCAGCGGCGCTGTAGGTTCTCCACGGCCCAGCCTCACCCACACTACTGTTTATCTACTGGAATATTTGGGCTACTCTATTATCCCAGGCCAGGCCCAGACGCCCCCGTTAACATTGGCAGACGAGAATAGTCAAAGTCTCCCGGAGTCAACTCTCATGAGACTGTTTGGTCTGCACCACTGCACATGGGGCTTTTGTGTATATCGATTCAGAAAATGCAAGGTTGTCCGCACAGCCGCGTCCCCAAAGTGTCCCCAAACGGCATCGGATTTAGTACGGACGTGTTTTTTTCGTGTCACGTTTGAAGGACATCGCTCCCACCCGCGTCTTCAAACAAAATTTTATATATTTAAAACTTAAGGGAATTCATTCAAATTTGCTATATATTACATAGATTCGAACGAAATTCGATAAAATTTGAAATAAACCCTAATCTAGTAGTACTTGCGGCGGCCAGAGCCGTCGTAGTACTGGTGGAAGTTGTACATGTCGTTGACGACGACATCCTGTGTGTCGCGCTCGTCGGGCTCATCTACGGGCTCGTCCTTCACCGCGCCGCTTGGTCCAACCTCGCCATCGTCGGTGAGGTCCACGAGCGGCTTCCCGGTGTCGCGGATGGACATGGCAATCGCCCTGTCGAGGTCGCCCCTCCAGGCGTCCTTGTCGTTCAGCGACGCCGCGTGCAGCCTTGGGCAGTCCTCGGGGTCATCGATGCTCGCGATGAGTCGTTGCTGTCGCTCGTACTCCGCCAGCAGCAGCGCCGCCTTCCCGGCTGCCTTGTCGTCCTGCTCCTCCTTCACCTCCGGCTTCGGGATGAGGAGGGCGCCGCCGGCGCGCCTTTTTTGTTGCCGCTGTGACAGATTGATGGGCTGCGTCGCGAACTCCGGCTCCTCCTTCACCTCGCGCTTGGGCACGGTGTAGAGCGTGGTGCGGTGGGACGAGAAAGAGTTGGAGGAGGACGTTCGTCCTCCTCGGCTGCCAGCGCGCTGCGGGCGTAGGAGATGGTTGTGGCGACGACGACATCTCCAACCTCGGCGCGTCGTTCTGGATGTCGTCGACAACGTGCTCCAGGGTGCGCCCCGAAACGCCCTACAAGTGGAGGCGCCCCTCCTTGTTCCAACTGTTCTGCCAGCCAATGAGGTCGGCGCTGTTGTTCGTCTCCACGTCGTGCTGCACCTGGAAGTAAGCGACCCACCAGGCGTCGTTGCCGGTGGCCGCCCAGGTTGGATCGGACCGCTCCTCGGCGGTGTGGCGAGCCCGCCGGGCCCTGGTCGCGTCCCGCCAGCGCTTCATGCCCGGCGACGGCGGGACGCCTACGCCGTTGACGGCCATCCTCCACCTGCCGCTGCTTGGCAAGCGCATGTCCGGCAAGACGGGATATCCCGCGCGGTACAGCGCCCACGCCTCCGCCACGGTGAGCCTGCCGTGGCCGAAGCTGTTCGCCGCAGCGATCTTGCAGGACGACGACATTGGAGGGGGAGGTTGGGGACGGCGAGGGAGGCGGAGATTTGGGAGCGGTTGGAGCGGCGAGAGATTGGGATGGGGACGGAAGGACGGGTGCTCTTATTATGCAGCGGCGCCCAGGCGAAGCGGCAGCGGGGCGTTGGACGCAATAAACGTCGGCGCGGATGAACACGCGGCCATGCACGACGAGACGCGTCCCTGCGTCCTTGGGAAAGCTGGGAAGTCATTAACGTCGCTTGACCAGAGGTAGGCGACGGGGTTTTAGGCCTCCCAGTCGCTGATGCGTCGGGTCCGCGTCTTCTCGCGTCGCTTTTCCTTGTGTCTGGCGTGCCCGGAGCGTCCCTTATGTAGCGGGGACAGGCTCGGGACGCCGAACACCATATTGGGCAGCGCCGGGCGGAAAGGGCCTTTAGGGCGCGCGGCTGGAAACGATTTTTTGTTCGGCGCGCTTGGGGGCCGCTTTGGGGGACGCGGCCGGAGATGCTCTAACGATTTGGTGTACCTTTCTGAAGCTTGTTTGGCTGCTCGCATCCTAAAAAATCTACTTCAGCAATGAGCATCAGCAGGGGCGGTAGAAATTGACAGGATCATGAGTAACTAGTCATTGTGTTTCTAATCTAGAGATCCTGCTCTACTCTTCTGGTAGTGAGCCTCTTGTAAACTCTTTGCTTCTCTGTACAAAAAATATATTGTACGCAGTTGATGCACGCAGGAAAAAAAAGTTCTCTCTTTGACCTCAGAGCTGAAGCTTGGTGAATAAAGCCTAAATTAACACATGATTTGTTTGAGAAATCTGAACAAGCTCAAAACCATTGTCGTGTAGGAAATCAGGACTTCCGGTTACAGCCGGCCATTCAGGTTGGAATGAATCCGGTGTGGCCTTATTTACTACTCCTCTGTTCGGAAAAAAAAAATGGAAGACTAGTTTTACCTTCCAAACTGTCTTATAATTTGGAACAGAGATTAGTACGGTACCTAAGATCAAATGGACCAGCTTTGGCTTTGAGTTGCCAGTGACCTCCACAAGATTCCTGTTGGCACCAGCTAAGTGCAAGGTTAATGTAAGATTGTATTATATCTCACAATTGATACAAAACTGTTTGGGGTACAAGGGATATAAATAGTAGAGCCAACCGACTAAGCCTAAAACCCTAGCTTGCGTTACAAGTCTAACTTAACCGAAACATATAATCTAACATCCCCCCGCAGTGTCAACGTGGGGTTCAATCACGTTGAGACTGAAACGAATGTCATGAAACGGCTGTGTTGGCAGTCCCTTGGTAAAGATGTCGGCGAACTGCGCTGTAGTGGGAACATGAAGAACTCGAACTTGGCCCAAAGCAACTTTTTCCCCTGACGAAGTGAATATCTATCTCAATATGCTTTGTACGCCGATGCTGAACTGGATTGCTGGACATGTAAACCGCTGAAATATTATCACAATAAACAATAGTGGCCTGCTGGATGGGACGATGAAGTTCAGCCAACAAGCTGTCGTAGCCAAACTGTCTCAGCAAGCTCGCATGTGCAACAGCTCGATACTCAGCTTCGCAGACGAGCGTGAAACCGTAACCTGTCGCTTAGAAGACCATGAAAGCAAATTGTTACCCATAAAAACACGAGTATCCGGACGTGGACCGACGAGTGTCGGGACATCCAGCCCAGTCCGCATCGAGTATGCTTGTCAAACTGGTAGGTGAAGTGGTGTTTATGTGAAGGCCATAATCTAATGTTCCTTTTAGATATCTAAGAGGGCGTTTCATGTGATTGTAGTGAGGAACTCGTGGATCATGCATATATAAGCAGACTTGTTGGACAGAATAAGATATTTCTGGGCGTGTTAGAGTAAGGTATTGTAGTGCACCCGCAATGCTACGGTAGAGAGTTGGGTCTGAGAATGGTTCGCCATCAGCAGAGAGTTTGCGCTAGTGTCAACAGGTGTACGAGCAGGCTGACAGTCAATCATGCCTGCGCGGTTGAGAAGATCTAGAATGTACTGACGTTGGGAAAGAAAAAGACCATTAGAGTCACGTGTAACGGTGATGCCAAGAAAATGATGAAGCACACCAAGATCAGTCATAGAGAATTCAGAGTTAAGCAGTGTAATAATATGATCAAGAAAAGTCTTAGTGGAAGCGAGTGAGAATGATATCATCAACATAAAGAAGAAGATAAGTCTGTGTGTGTGGAAGTGTGATAGACAAAAAGAGAGGTGTCGGTGAGAGAGGGAGTGAAACCGATTGTTTGAATGTAAGTTGAAAAACGTTGGAACCAAGCCCTAGGGGCTTGTTTGAGACCATAAAGAGATTTTTGAAGGAGACAAACATGATCGGGAGCAGAGGAGTCTTCAAAGCCTAAAGGTTGTTGACAATAAACAGTTTCTTGGAGAGCACCATGAAGAAAGGCATTTTTGACATCGAGTTGGTGAATGGGCCAAGAAGAGGAAGTGGCGATGCTAAGAACAATGCGAATAGTGCTAGGCTTGACAACGAGGAGAGAAGGTCTCGTCGTAGTCGATGCCGTGCTGCTGAGAGAAACCACGACAAACCCAGCGAGCCTTGTAGCGAGAGAGAGTTCCGTCGGAGAGAAATTTTTGGCGGAAAACCCATTTGCCGGAAACAATATTTGCACCGACGGGGCGAGGAACAAGGCGCCATGTATCATTGTGAATGAGAGCAGAAAACTCATCACGCATAGCGGCAGCCCAGTTAGGATCGAGAAGAGCACTTTTGTATGTTTTAGGGATGGGGGAGATCGGAGAAGTGGTGGCATGAAGATTGAGACGCGGCCCTTTTGGAACGTGAAATCCCGTTTTGGCCCGAGTGCGCATTGGGTGATCATTTGTGGGAGCTTGGGTAGGAACGGCATGGGGTGGTAGAGGTGGAGTGGGATGAACAACGACGTCAGGCGCAGCGGATGAGTCAGACGTCGAAGATGGTGGAATAGGTGGAGAAGGAGCGGCGGGGGAGATGGGTGTATCGGGTGGAGGTGCGGACTCGGCGGAGAAGCAGCCGACCCGGCTCGTCGCGGCGGTGGAGTCGGCTGAAGGGACTCGCTGCGGCGAGGCGAGGAGGGCACGGGGGTGGCGGTAGGAGCGGTGTAGTGGTGAGGAAACCTAGCGGGGTGAGCTATGGGATGATGTAGGGTAGGCGATGGGTCAATGGGAGTTTGGGAGGGTGTCCGTGTGGAGAAAGGGAAGATATGCTCGGAAAAAGTAACGTGCCGAGAGATGTGGACGCGGCCGGAGACGAGATCCGAGCAGCGATAACCCTTGTGTTCATCGAGTATCCTAGAAAGACACGGGGAATGGAGCGAGGTGATAGTTTGTTGGTGGAGATGGCGGCGGTGTTTGGAAAACAAAGACAGCCAAAGACGCGAAGTTCGAGTAGTTGGGATGACTAAGATAAAGAGAGTAGAATGGTGTAGAGTTTGTATTGGACTTGTGAGGCCGGATGTTAAGTAAGTAGGTGGCTGTGCGTAAGGCTTCGGCCCAGAATTTTGGTGGCATTGAGGAGTGGATTAAAAGGGTGCGAATGATGTCGTTTATTGTGCGAAGCGAGCGTTACGCCTTGCCGTTTTGAGGTGAAGTGTATGGGCATGAAAATCGGAGAAGAATGCCATGTTGAAGAAAGAAGTTTCGGTTTTGAAAGTTATCAAATTCTTTGCCGTTGTCACATTGGATAAATTTAATGGGAAGAAAGAAGTGTGTGGCGACATATTTTTGAAAGTTTAGGAAAATGGTGTGTACGTCTGATTTGTTGCGTAAAGGAAAAGTCCAGACAAAGTGTGTGAAGTCGTCTAGAATGACTAGATAATATTTAAAGCCAGAGACACTAGTATGGGGAGATGTCCATAAATCGCAGTGCAAAAGTTCAAAAGGAAAGGTACTAACAGTAGTAGAGGAACTAAAGGGCAAGCGAACATGTTTTCCTTGTTGACAAGAGGGACACATGGAGGTATTGTGACTATCCTTATTACAATTTATTGAAAATTCGCTAAGTATAGAAGACAAGGTAGCGTGGTGGGGGTGGCCGAGACGGTGATGCCAGAGGTCGACGGACGCCGCCATGGAGGTGGGTGGGTCGTGGGTGGCGGCGCCATGGAGAGTGTACAGAGTCGCCGGAGCTATTGAGCCGAGCGATCTCCGCTTTGGTGCAGTAGTCCTTCACGGATAAACCAAACGGATCAAATTCCATAGAAACAAGATTGTCACGGGTGAGCGACGAACAGAAATTAAGTTTTTGATTAGCGCGGGTGCAATAAGGACATCACGTAGGAGGAGTTGTTTGGTGGGTGTAGGTATGGTGGTTTGGCCGGTGCAATATATAGGTATAGTAGTGCCGTTTCCTAGGACTATGGATGAAAGTGGTGTGGTGGAAAAATTTGACGGCATATTACTAGAAGCGAGACATGTGACTAGAAGCACCGGAATCGAAAATCCAGTCCATACCTGAGTTTCCACTGGGCAGCAAAGTTGTTCATGGCATGCAAGAACGCAGATTGGTCCCAGCTCGGTGAAGGAGCGGAGGTCGGTTGATGCAGCGGGGCAGTTGGAGCGAGGCGGCATGAGGACGGGCGAAGGCTGAAACATGCAGGGGTGCTGATATGGCATGTATGGCATCCCCCTTCGTAGTAGGCCGGGGCGGCGTGGTAGGCGTTCGGCGGGGCGCGCTGGCCGAGGAGTCCAGGGGAACCGGTGTGGGGGCGAAGACCCGGCGCCCGAGCACCCGTGTAGGCTGGAGGAGCGCCGATCGGAGAGGGGCCGCCCGGGGCATGGACCAAGCCTGAACCATGCCGGTCCGGGGATCATGAGGAGGGCGCCGAGGTAGGCGGCGCGGCGGTCGTGCGCGCGGCGTCGGTACCGCCGGTGGCGGGCGCCAAGCGGGAGGAGCGGCGAGTCTTCGGCGCGGGCGTCGAGGCGGGCTGGAGGAGTGGCGGATCGCGGCGGCCGGTACATCGGATTCTTGCCCTTGTAGTTGGGGCTGGGACGCCGGCCGGGAGGAGGCTGCCCGGCCGGGGCTGGAAGCGGTGCTGGGGGTCCTGCCGCGGCGGTGGGCTGGCTCGTCGGGCCTGCCGGTGCGGGAGTAGGCAGCGAGGGCGGCCGGGTGGAGGCGGCGAAGACGTGAGGCCGCGCCTCCCGCCGTGTGAGGTCATCATCGGCGTTCTGCGGCGGGGACCGGATCTCCTTGAAGGAAGGGCGAGGCTGCATGAAGGGAATCATGGCCGCTTGAGTCTTGAACCGGTCGCCGAGCCCTTGGAGAAGGATGTTGATAAGGCGGCGATCGAGGCATAGGATCGCCTAGTTCGCGGAGTTCATCCGCCATCGTCCGGATGCGGCGACGGTAGACGGCTGAGCGAGGAGTCCCCACGAGGGGTGTTGCGGATCGCGGAGTGGAGGTTGTTCATCCGGGCGTCGGCGTTGTCTGGAAGAGGCTGGCGCGAGGGACGCCCGGAGGGCGGCGGCGGTGGCGGCCTCACGGAAAACGAGATTGAAAATCTCCGTGGACACGCGTGTGTAGATCCATTGGATGATGGCGAGATCATCTGTGATCCAGCGGCGTCGTCGGGACGAGGGCGGCGTCGGCGGCGATGTGATGACGGAGGTTGCGGCGCCGAGGTGAACCTCAAAGAGGTGGCGCCAATGGTAGTAGTTGTGTTGGGCAAGATCTAAAGTAATAGGTATGAAGGGGGTGACATCGGCTATGGTGTCTGTGTAGGAGAGAGGAGTAGCCGTGGGATGGGTAGAAGAGGCCGAGGCCTCGGCAGCGGCGGCGGCCTTGGCTTGCTGGTCGAAGTAACCAGGTGGCGGCGGCGGCGGCTTAGGCGGCGGCGCCATAGGTCAGGATCGATTAGTCGATACCATGTAAGATTGTATTATGTCTCACAATTGATACAAAACTGTTTGGGGTACAAGGGATATAAATAGTAGAGCCAACCGACTAAGCCTAAAACCCTAGCTTGCGTTACAAGTCTAACTTAACCGAAACATATAATCTAACAGTTAAAGCTAGTTAACATGAGTGAAAGGGACATGGATAGGCCCATGCAATGAACTTGAACATAGTTTCATCTTCCCAACAGATGATGTAGTAGGAGCATATCTGCATATGGCCACCGGATCTAAAAGTTTGAACCAGGCAAGTTTTGTACCAAGCGAGTCAGTTCCCACATGCTCCCTTTTGTGGGGGAATCGCTAGACGTTAGTTCCCACATATTGATGTGTTCCTGCTTCATACTACTATAAATAGTCCGCACACACGTCTTGGTCAAGTTTTGGATTGATTCGGCGTTCAAATTGCTCTGCGTATCAGAATACTTCAATTCTTCTTCAAGTTTGTGTGAACGCACGCACACTCTAAGAGCATGTCTAACAGGCCCCGTATTTTTTCGTCCCTTAAAACGCGAGTAGAGGGCCCTGTATTCACTTTTCGCCGGCCGAAAACTCGGACGAGCTAGCAGACCCCGTATCCCACCCCGTAAAACAGAATATTCTAATGGACCCCTCAAAACAGGGTTTTTTGACAAATTGCATATTAGAACCAACACACCATTCACATAAAATAAATGTTTTACATCACACAATAATCGTCTTAATTATTACAATAATGTTTGTCGGAAATGTCAACAAATGTTCTAATGGAAGAATTAAACAAATAACAAATGTTTCACACATATAACAAATAGGAAATGAATGTTCCACACATATAACAATGGGAAATGAATGTAAAAACTCATTGGCCATGCAACTGCCAATGGTGATCAATCAGATCTTGGGTGAGCTGGTGATGAGTCTCGGCATTTTCAATTCCTCGATGAGCTGCAAGAAAAGCTTCAAGCCGATCAGGGTTCCTCTCGGGCTGCACTCGGGTGCCAACATTGTCATAGAAACATGGCAAGTTTAAACCTCTTTCATCTTCAATGATCATGTTGTGAAGAATCACACAACATGTCATGACATCAACAAGAGTTTCCTTGTCCCAAAACCTAGCAGGACCCACGACAATTGCAAACCTTGCTTGAAGGACACCAAAAGCTCTCTCAATATCCTTGCGGCATGCCTCTTGATTTCTGGTGAAGCAAGCTTCCTTTCTTGTCAAAGGCCTGTCCTTTTTCTCTTTTATGGACTTGACAAGGGTTGCATAGTTAGGGTAAATACCATCTGTGAGATAGTACCCCATGGTGTACTCATTGTTCATAACTTTGTAGTTACAAGGTGGAGCATCACCCTTAACTAGTCTTGCAAACAAAGGGGATCTATTCAAGATGTTGATGTCGTTGAGTGTCCCCGGCAATCCAAAAAAAGCATGCCAAATCCATAAGTCTTGAGAAGCCACAGCTTCAAGAACAATGGTAGCATCATGGCTTTTGCCACAATACATGCCATGCCATGCTTTTGGACAATTTTTCCATGTCCAATGCATGCAATCCAAACTACCAAGCATCCCCGGCCACCCCTCTTTTCATTGATCTCCATGAGCCTTTTTGTATCATCCTCATTTGGAGCTCGGAGATACATCTCTCCATACAACTTGATCACCATCTTGGCAAACATACGCACGCAATCCGTGGTTGTTTGCACACCAATGCGAAGGTACTCATCGGTATAATCTGCTTTGGTATACCGTAGGCAATAACCCTCATGGCGGCAGAAATTTTTTGGTATGGGCTAAATCCCGTGACTTGGGCAGCATTTCTTTTTGCTTGAAATAATCGCAATTTGCCTCGCAATCTTTGACGATTTTCTCGAACAAAGTCCTACGCATTCGGTACCGTCTACGGAAGAGGCGGGGAGGATAGGTCGGTACCTCGGCGAAATAATCTTGCATCAGCTGCTCGTGGCCGAGCGCGCGGTTCCGCGGAATGCACATACGCCCCATCACGGATCCTTTCCGCTGATCCGGCAGCTTCATGCGGTCCTCCGTTTGCTTCAAGCCGAACAGGAGCAGCATCATCTCCGTCTCATCGTCGTTGAGCAGCTCGTCGATATCCGAATCGCCGGAATCCGACGACGACCAATCGGTGGACGTCGCGTCCAAATCCGCCATGTGCACATCCTCCGAAGCCATCTACCACGGTGTACCATACATCAGCCCCAAATCCGACCAATTTACCGGCGGCAACGAAGAAGAACGCGGCGGAATACTCACCGGCGGAGAAGACCACGGCGGGAGGGCGGGCGGCGCGCGCGCGGAGGGACGCGGAACTCGGCGGGGGCGCGGCGGAGGTGCGGCGGGCGTCGAAGAACCTCGACGAGGCTGGGCGGACGGCGGAGGGGCACGGATCCGACGGATTGCGGCGGCGGCGCGCGGGTGGCGGCGGCGGCGCGCGGGAAAACGGGTGGGGGGAACTGAAATGTCCGCGCGCGCTTTTGGAATTGGGATGCTGGCTTCGCCCACTATCCCCGCTCCCACCCCGCACAAGTAGGGGGCGAGGACCCCCCCGTACTCGAAAACAGCAAAAAAACGATTCGGGGGGCGTTTTTACGGGGCGTGCTAGACGGCCGGGTAGAGCCGAAACCCTCAAACCGGCGGTTATTATACGGGTTTGCCCCTTTTACGGGGTCTGTTAGACCTGCTCTAAGCTAGTTGCATACTTGCAGTGTTATGTTTTTGTTATACACAGACGAAGTAGAGATTTCTGACACCGAAATGCTGGACTTTTTCAAGCAACATTTTTAAAGAAATTCGCAAGTCCCATCTCCCAACCAAACCAGTATAGTATCTTTGAGGTACTGCTTATCTATATAAGAAAGTACAATTATGACAGGTGTGCACTTTTGCACTGCTCCAGTTTGCATTTGATACAGATCTGGAGAATCCACACAAGGATTTGATTACACATGTGCTTGATTGCTTACTGATTAAATGCTCATTGGAACAATTTTATTTAGATCATGCTAAGATCTGCAAGCGCCACTGTTCTACCTCTTTGTTCTTTTCCTCAGGTTACAAGTCCACTTCAGACCAGCTATTTTGCACCAAGATGGCATAATTTATGGCCCTATATATAGAAGGTTTAAATAAACTGCATAATAGCATTGGATAAATGTAGTTTTCAGATTTTTTTTTTCTATCTAGGCAGCAAGGTTACATCTGTCGCAGAAAAACAAGACAATTCATAGTCTGTCTCCTAGTCAAAAGTAAAAAAAAAAAAACAAAGGAGGTGTCTAAACAAAACAAAAAAAGATTCCGCAAAAATAACCGTCCCAATCCCAGTCAAACGAGTGGAAAACTTGAGGAATTCGGCACGAAAGCATGGTAATTACACCTATCGACGAACAGCTCCAAAAGTTATCAATTAGGACGATAGCGTTTTACTTTTTCGATAGCAACGTAGACGAAAGGTACTCCTCGAATCATTGGAAGGATGCAGATGCAAGGACATGTTCTTGCCTAATCTAACACTGTTTTAACCTTTCTTCAACACTCTTCTGTTTAACCAATATATGTCATCATGTGGGGTTCCAATATGTGGATAATGGGGTAAACCAAATGAAGAAGACAATTCAAAGTTACATGATGACATTCGCTTCATGACATCACACATTCACATTTACATGACGATTTCTGTCATGGCCAATGAATAAGCATGCATCTAGCAATCTTTCACCATCTGCATATCAGACTACTTTAATTCTTCAAGTGTGTACACTCTGAACTAGTGGCACACTTGGAGTGTTATATTTTTTTGATACACAGAAGAAGTAGAAATTATAGTTATGACAGGCGTGCACCTTTGCACTGCTCCAGTTCAGATTTGACACAGATCTGTTGAATCCACACAAGGATTGCTTACACATGTGCTTGATTCTTTCCTGATTAAATGCTCTTTGGCAGGATTTTGTCCAGATCATGCTAAGATATTCAAGCGCCACTGTTCTTGTCCTTTGATCTTTTGTTTAGGTTACAAGTCCATTTCAGACCAGCTAGTTTGCACCAAGTTGACATAATTAATGGCTCTATATCTAGAAGGTTTAAAAAACAGTGCATAAAAGTAGTGGATAAATGTTAATGTTCAGATTTTTTTTCCAGGGACAGAGATCTGTCGCAAAAAACAAGACAATTCAAAGTCTGTCTCCCAGTCAAAAGTAAGAAACAAAGGAGGTGTACAAACAAAAACGTTTCCACAATAATTACCATTCCAATACTAGTCAAACAAGTGGAAAACTTGAGGAATTATTGACAAAAGCATTGCAATCAAAACACCTATCAACGAACAACTCCAAAGGTGTACTACTTCCTAACTTTATGCAGCACCTGATGCAAAGTATACATGAAGTAGAAAATTAAAGGAGCTAGCCAGCGCCCAGCTGATCATCTATCTTATCCCATCATGGAAACCAAGTCTCCTTGCATGTTTTATTACGGCATGAAAAATGATCAGGAGGAATGGACGATAGCGTTTTACTCGTTCGAAAGCAACATGAACAAAAGGTACTCCTCAAGTCCCCATATCATTGGGTGCACGGATATGCGGACGATGCTGACATTCGCTTCATGACATCACACATTCCAATTTACATGACGATTTTTATCATGGCCAATGATACGCATACATCTAGCAATCCTTTCACTAGGAATTGGTAATCGGGTATACATCTGGCTATGCTAGAGCCTAAATGTGCTTCTTTAATTAGTTGCTCCAGTCTTTGAATTAGTCATGATGAAATGCCATTGATTCCACTAACAACAACAGTAATTGAGTACTGCAGAGCAAGGTTTAATTAATCAAAGAGACACGCATACTATAATACTGGGTGGAGATCACATACATGCATGTAAGATGATGAACTTCCAACCGTCACATCATACTTTTGTGTCCATCAGAACAACATCCGAAGACTATACTATACATGTACCTAAGATCTGTAGCAGATCATACCATCTAGGAAAGCAATTGATGTGATTTCTTCAATATAATTTCGTTACAATACTCAGGTTCACTGA
The DNA here is from genome assembly GCF_022539505.1 of Lolium rigidum. Classification (NCBI taxonomy): domain Eukaryota; kingdom Viridiplantae; phylum Streptophyta; class Magnoliopsida; order Poales; family Poaceae; genus Lolium; species Lolium rigidum. Next base: position 355,676,732 of record NC_061514.1, read on the forward strand.
ACATGAGCCGCGGGCCGGTTTGGTAACACAAACTTCGGATTACCTATACATCTACACATGTTTGAGTACATCTTTTGATGCCATCATTGGCAGGTCGTGGTGTGAAAACAAAACCATTTTTATCTGATAGATACGTACACATAGGATCAGTACTGTTTGACCATGGACCTCTACGTTGTCACATCTAGAAGACCTTGTTCCAGGCGATGAAATTTGAGACCGGGTGATCGCACTTCACAAAAAATAGCAGCAAAACAGAGGAATCTAAAAGTTGTCCATGAGATGCAGGGCACCAAGTTGTCAAGTTGTCGTCTGTCCGCTGTGTGTGTACATCTTTCTCTTGCTCCACCACGACCACGACGCCGCTGACCTGCAGCTTTAAACTCCGGTGTGTGGAAGTGAGGAGGCCCAGGATTCAGATCGAGTGAACGCACGAGTTTTCCTTTTCCCCGGTCAAGGCTCGTCAGACTCGGCATATTATTGTCTCGTCACTGGCCAGGCGTCACTAGCCTAGCTGTTTTTTCTTTATGAGAAGCATTGCGCTCCGTCCTCGGCTGGCCTATATATAGCGGCACCGTGCACCAGGGACAGACACATTCAGACAGACAGACGAAAATACCTTGAGCAGAGCTGTTGAGCATGGGTGCTCTTCTTGTGGGTTTGGGTCCTGTGCTCAGGAGAGATGACACTGACATCGATCGGATGGATCGGTTTTACTAGGCCATATGTATCCATCCGTTTGGAGTAGGTGTCATCTCGCCTGAACATAGGCCTCACTTACCCTGTAAAAATAGAGTTTCATCTTCATCATACTTGATAGCAGCTTTACAGAAGAAGACTACAAGGTAACTAATGCAGCTGCCTCTTGGGTTTCTTCCTTCGTATTCTCCTGTCCTCGGTGTTTTTGCCTGTGGTTCAGGAGATGCGGCCGTTCTGACCTGGCAGATTTTGTAGTAAGCAGACGCCGTCGGTTTCCCCCTTTCGGTTAGTGTTACCTGCATACAGTTCACCTTGCTCTTGCTATGGCTCTCTGCATCTCTCTCAGGAACACGTACGGCCTTGCTTCAGTGCTGTCATTTGCTACCGCAGGAAAAGGAAGCCGAGCAAATCTAATGAGCTCAGCAGCAATGCCCATTTTGCCTTTTTTGCACGCTCTGAAATCTGAATACGTTCAAGGTCAACCTCTTCTGCAACAAGGGAAGGTTCTTGGTCTGTTAGATGTAACCAGCCGGCGGGTAGTTTTGCAATATGTTCCGACTTCAACCTAGGTTGTTTTGCAGCTAGTCTTCCTAAAAAAAAAACACTTCGCACTACCATACGTTTCTTAGCTCATTTTTTTATTGCAGGGAATTCTTTTTGCTGAGGTGAAGGCGGCAACAACGTAGAGCGGCAGTGCCGACGAAGGAGAGGTCAGATCCGAGGTGCCAATGGATACAAGAATAGGGAGGGTTAGGCCGCCTCGAGGTGGGGCCACCGGCGCCAGCAAACAACCCATGGTGCCAACAGCGGCAGCAGTCAGACAGACATCTGGTAGGAGGTGGCGATGTAGTGGGTGACTAGAGTTGAAGTGACTGAAGTAAAAAAAAAATCAAATAAAACTGTTAATGGGGAACCGATAAGATTTCTTAAATATATACATCAATCAATTTTTTCACCTTCAAGACATTTTGAATTGAATTTCTCCAAATCGGAGAAGGGGCGAGAGAAAAAACAATGACAAGCCCAAATATGCAGAAGGTCACCTCATGCCCAAATAAGCATGAATGCAAGATGAATGAAGCCCAGGACACTGATGATCAGGAAGCACCAGGTCAGGAGCCTTCAAGTGGGAGGCGAATGCCATTTAGTACAAGAATAAGAAAGAGTCTGAACTCTGAACTAAAGGTATGAGTTGATATGTAACCTTTGCAGACTTGTTGAGGAAAATAATTACCATGTCCAATTGCTAAAGCCTCGAGGGATTTGATATGGTAATCTTTGCAAACTGTTCATCTTCCAACTTAATGGAATCTCTATTTGGACACCTTTTCTTTCTGTTTGTTTTGCCAAAATAGAAGGAAACACAATTTTCATGTATGTTGCTTCATTATTTTGGGCACTGAGGACTAGAATTGACCTAACTTTGTGCTACTGGATGAACTCAACGATACTACCTGATGAACTCAACAGTGCTACCCAATGAACTCAACAGAGTCATCATTAAGAAAGCATGACAAGGCCAACAAACTGAAAAGTACTGAAATACAATAGCAATGCTACATGTTTCTAGAGAATTGGCTAAAGCGCCCTGCTTTTTTTACAGTAGAAAGCAGCAAGTCAAGCTGGGGTGCAAAACCCGGCATTGTTACAGTTCAGATCAAACGGTAAATAGCAAAATAATGCTTTCAGCCAAACGGACACGCGCAGGTGCCAACCATCCAGCAACAACACACACAGACGCAAACCTACTAGCGGGAGCACATGCAGGTGCGAACCAAACCACCTAAAACCACTACTGATAGTAATAACTGGAGCTTTAGAGTATCCACAGGTAACTAGGTAAGTAGATTTGAATACAGCAGAAGACACACCATTTGATTGAGCTGTCACACGGTCTCCGGTCTCAGCATATTACGCAGTTTGCTTCATCATCATAGTCTGAGGTGCCATCTTCAGCTAATGAGGCTGAGGTGTCCTTAGTAGTTACATACTGGGATAGATACTGAACGATGGTATGAGGTCCATATCGAGGAATTCTGTTGACAAAACCACAAGCCTCGGTGACGTCACTGCCTGGGTGGAAGCTCATGATGGTTCCATCCACAATCTTGTACCATCCAATGCTTTGATGATAGAAAGAGTTCTTCTCAATGGCAGGGAATGCCAAAGGGGACACAGAAATTGCACGAGTAGATCCAATGAATAGAGCACGCCCACCAAGGTCACGGATTGGTTGCATCTTCCTGGCATCCAAATCCACCCGGGATACATTATAGTCCAGGAAGTACTCCCTTGTTTCATCAGCAGGGAAGTGATCAGCTTCATAGGTACATGCTACATAAGTACAGGTGAACAACAGCAGCTCCCCGTCATTGTCCAGGAGATGCATTGTTTCCAAATTCCCGGAAAGCTGGTGATTGATCTTTGCAGCCACCACCAGCGTCGGTGGCTGGTTGTCTCTGGTGTCCACCATGTTGATATCCGTGTCCACGGTGCAATAGAAACGGCCTGCAAATGATATGGCTGGCGAGAAAGAGGCGCCTTGTTTGACCAGGGTCCACTGCTCATCGCCAGGCTTGGCGACGGCCAGCATTTGGACCTCCTCGAACAGGACCGCGACGGTGGCGGCGTCATCGGCAAGGCCAGCAGCTGACACCTCGAAATCCAACCTAGGATAAGCGTCGTACATGCCCGCGCGCCAATACAAGGAGTAGAGCGTGGTCGCCGGCGGGAGATCGGCCACCTGGCGGGTGAGCGGGTTCAGCAGGCGGACGGCGTAGGTGGCCCTGTTGCGCAGGACGAGGAGGCCCTCGACGGTGGGCGCGCACACGTCGTGGCCGCGGAGCTCCGGGAGGTGCGCCCGGACGCACTGGCCGGTGGAGACGTTGAGGAGGCGGCGGCGGTGGTCGGGATCTGCGACTTCTTCTTCCGGGAGCATGATCCATCTGCGCGGGAGGAAGCGGCGGTCGAGCATGCCGTGCGCGCGCGGGTCCGCGGTGCACTGCCGCCACGGACGGCACACGGCGCGGAACCGGACGTAGTCCGTCACGTCGTCCGCGAGAAGCCGCTCGGCGATCAAACCCGCCGGCCCGTCCCCGACATTGGACCAATCCATCCTGCAGAGCGCAGCCGCGGAGGTCAGATTCAACTAGGGTTTAGAGTACGGCGGGAGACCAGAGTGTGGGGAACGAGGGAATGCACCTGAGAGGAGGAGGAGGAGACGGGAAGCGGTGGACGACGGAGCTCGCTTCCCCCGGCGAAGAGATGGTCTGAAGGAGAGGGAGATCGCCGGACCTTGGTCGCTTCGCATTCATGGGAGGGGATTTGGGAATTTGGGACAGCGCTGTGGACTGTGCAGCGGACACTTCGGCGTTTCGACTTGTGGTCTTGTGGAGGCTCATCCACTAGGGTCGTCGCTTCGTCTCTTCGACATGTGTTGGAAAGACTTCTTTTTCTACAAAACTAGTACAAATACAGGCGCGCTTGGTACACGTAGTTAATTTTTTTTAGAAAAACAGTACAAACGCACATGCTTACATACACGCGTATCACATCCTACCCAGATGAACACCTTCGGAAGACTCAGTTCGTGGATCGGATTTTGAAATTGCCAAATCACCACATGTGTCTTGATGTCAACGGGAACGTCGCCTTCCACTGAAAAAATATTCCGCCTTGATAAAACACAAAGATGTTAAACCTAGGGTTTAAACTCTGGTGGATTAGGGGTACAACCACCCTCCTAACCACCCAACCTTAGATTGATTCTCCATGTGTTCATGTTGACTGAGAGGAGTGAAAGCCCATAATTCGGCTAGGTTGTTTTTCGCTGCTGGTCGAGCTCACACCCCTTCCTAGGCGGCCCAATAACAATCTATTGCAGTAGTGGAATTTCGATTCAGGGGAGAAAGTATTGGAATTTCAAATATTTTTTGAAGAAGTTTATATCTGAATTTTTAAAATATTTGCATTTCTTGTGAGGCGACCTTTGAAAATAGAGAAGGCGCTCGACATATTTGGGCTGTCACGTTTTTTTTTTCTTTCACCCCTTCTCCGATTTGGAGAAATTCCATTCAAAATATCGTGAAGGTGAAAAAATTGGTTATATATATATATATTATATTGAAGAAATCTCAAGACATCTACAATCTACAATGGGGAACGCTAAGAGCATCTCTAGTAGAGCCCGTAAAAACGCGAACCGAAAACCCGGAGTTCAGTGCACCGAACTCGTGTTTACGAGCGGGAAAATGAAAGACGCAGAGAGCCCGTAACGAAAATTTAAAAACAGAATATTCTGTTTTTCAGTTTCGGTTTACGGTCTCTGTTCTGCGCCAGCGGGTTCCGAACCCGTAAAGGCAGGGTTTTTCATAAAATTCATATGCAACACATACAACAATCTATCATAATTAATAAAATAATCATCCAAATTATTACAACACATAAACAATACTCTGAACCAAATTATTACAACAGATTTGGGAAAATTGAACAAATGAGAAATGTCTCAACCAAATTACAACAACTCTCGGAAAATTGGACAAATAAACAAATATCTCAACAATGATACATGTGACAAACAAATGAATGAAATGGTATGATCAAAGGCGACGGTCATGTCGCTGCCAGTGGTGCATCTTCAGATCATAGACGAGCTGGGCATGGGTACTGGCATTCTCAATCTGCCGATGTGTTTCAAGGAAAGCTTCAATGCAATCTGGATTGTGTTGGGGTTCCACTCGGATGCCAACATTCTCATAGAAGCAGGGCAAGCTCAACTCTCTTTCATCCTCGATGATCGTGTTGTGAAGAATCACACAACATGTCATGATGTTGACAAGGGTTTTCTTGTCCCAAAATCGGGCTGGGCCACGAACAATAGCAAACCTTGCTTGCAAAACACCAAAAGCTCTCTCAATGTCCTTGCGAGCTGCTTCTTGAGCTTTGGCAAATTCAGCTTCAATTCTATCTTGGGGATCCTTGATAGACTTAACAAAAGTTGCCCAATCTGGATAGATGCCATCGGCTAGGTAATATCCCATTGTGTACTCATTGTTCATGACATTGTAGTTGCAAGTGGGTGCTTCCCCATTTGCTAATTTGGCAAACAAAGGAGACCTTTGCAGCACGTTGATGTCATTGAGTGTCCCCGGCAAACCAAAAAAACAGTGTCAAATCCACAAATCTTGTGATGCAACGGCCTCAAGTACAATGGTTGCATCTTTGCTCTTGCCACAGTACTGGCCATGCCATGCCTTTTGACAATTCTTCCATGTCCAATGCATACAATCAAGACTACCAAGCATGCCAGGCCAACCTCTTTTCTCATTTATCTCCATCAACCATTTGGTGTCATCCTCATTGGGAGCTTGGAGATACGTAGGCCCAAACAAACCTGCGGACTGACTCCGAGGTAGTATCTTCGCCAATTCGAAGATACTCGTCGGTGTAATCCGCAGGGATGCCATACGCAATGACTCTCATGGCAGCAGAGATCTTTTGAAAAGCGCTGAAACCCATCACCCCGGCGGCATTCCTACGTTGCTTGAAGTAATTCGAATTGGCTTCGCACGCCTTGACGATTCGGACGAACAAGCTACACCGCATGCGATACCTCCTACGGAACAGATGAAGAGGTTAGGTAGGTACCTCGGCGAAGTAGTCCTCCATCAGCTGCTCGTGGCTAAGGAGGCGATTCCGCTGGATGTGGTTCCGGCCGAACACGGAGCCGCGCCTCCGATTCAGCAGCTTCGCGCGGTCCTCCATGTCCTTGACGGAGAGGAGGAGCATGGTGGCCTCCATCTCGTCGTCCTAGAGCAGCTCGTTGAGGTCGGAATCGTCGGAGCTCGACGAATCTGACAGATCCAACTCGTCGCCCGTGCTCATCCTCGATTCGGACGGAGCAGCGGCGGCGGCGGTGGGGGCGGCAGCCGGAGTTGGGCGAGGAACAGCGGGCGGAGTGCGGGGCGACCTGCGCTACCTCCGGGATGCGGGGCTCGGGCGAATCGGGCGGGGCGACGGCGCGGAATGTGGTGGCGGCGCGGGGAGGGAGCGAGCGAGCGGTTGCGTCAGCTAAAATTTCAGCGCGCCCTAGATAAGGATCGAGCGTTCGATTCGCTCGATCGACCCCTACAAATACAGGCCGTTTTGAGTTTTTGGTCGCGGTCCGAAAAAAGTTTTTCTGTTTTGACCCTTTTACGGGCACTGATCGACACCAAATTTCAACCCAACCCCATAAACTGGTGGTTATTTTCCTGTTTTGGCCCGTTTATAACCTCTGTTAGAGATACTCTAAGTGTGGGCACTTGGATTTCCTTCCGGCCGATGGGAAGTTACATATAAAATCCCAGTTAATGGGCGCTAATTTGCACGCCTGGATGCAAAGTCTTGCGCCAGACGTTTAGCTAGTTTTTACACTACCGTAGGAATATCTGGCTGGAGTTAGGTAGAGAAACAAGTTTCTCAAAAATAGGTGCGCGTGGGAGATTGGAAGTTTGTGTGGGCGTCAGGATTAGTTAACCTGTCTTTTTTTCCGCTTAAGCCCCCAACTAAGTATGATCACTAGATTTCCTCAAAAAAAAGTATGATCACTAGACATGCCCTTATGGGGTTCCCCACTAACAATTTTATTTGATTTTCTTTACTTCAGTCACTTCAACTCTAGTCACCCGCTCCAACACCGCCACCTCATACACAATATTTCAATGTCTGGAGTTAATAGCATAAAACCACCACTTTAATGTGACATACCACTACTTTACGTTTAGGAACAAAAAACCGCCAAATTTCGTCAGGTTTTTTACCGAATGCGCTAATCAACGCTTGGAGACGAATTGACACGACTTATGACATGTCGGCCCCACCCAAGATGCTGAAGTGGCACTTCTCGGGCGAAAACGAAAGAGGTGACGGTCGTTCACGGCCGGTCGTGGGGTTGTTAGTTGACTTTGAAGCGGGGGAAAGGCACGTTTAGGGTTCTCTTTTCTTATCCGCGCGCTCCCTGATACGTCTCCGACGTATCGATAATTTCTTATGTTCCATGCCACATTATTGATGTTATCTACATGTTTTATGCACACTTTATGTCATATTCGTGCATTTTCTGGAACTAACCTATTAACAAGATGCCGAAGTGTCAGTTGTTGTTTCATGCTGTTTTTGGTTTCAGAAATCCTAGTAACGAAATATTCTCGGAATCGGACGAAATCAAGACCCAGCATCCTATTTTTCCACGGAGCTTCCAGAACACCCGGGAAGGACCAGAGGAGGGCCACAGGCCCATGGGACCATAGGCCGGCGCGGCCTAGGGGTGGCCCGCGCCACCCTATGGTGCCGCCGCCTCTTCGACCCTCTGACGCTGCCTCTTCGCCTATAAGAAGCCCCTGGACCTAAAACCTCGAGACGGAAAAGCCACGGTACGAGTGTTATCACCAAGATTTAACCGAGTCAGAGGTGGGCCGCAGTCAAGATGGGCTTAAGGAAATATATGTGGAGAATTCTATGAATCGGCCTGTTGGGTTTAATTGCCCGTGTATCTGTAACATATTAGATCTATTTTAGTTTAGAGATAGAATCTTAGTCGTGCACGGTTTAGTGCACGCCCGCATTAGAAAGTCCCCTGGACTATAAATATGTACCTAGGGTTTATGGAATAAACAACAACTCACGTTCAACCCCAAAAACAAACCAATCTCGGCGCATCGCCAACTCCTTCGTCTCGAGGGTTTCTATCGAGTAGCGACATGCTGCCTAGATCGCATCTTGCGATCTAGGCAGCACAAGCCCCACGTTGTTCATGCGTTGCTCGTATCGAAGCGCTTTTGATGGCGAGCAACGTAGTTATCATTAGATGTGTTAGGGTTAGCATTGTTCTTCGTTTAAGCATGCTTACGTAGTGCAACCCTTGCATATCTAGCCGTCCTCACGCCTATCTCGGGTGTGGGGGCGGCACCCCGCTTGATCATTATTTAGTAGATCTGATCCGTTACGATTGCTCCTTGTTCTACAAGGATTAGTTTAATATCCGCAATAGTTTGGCCTTACAAAGGGGGAGGATCTCGTGGCACGTAGGGTGGCGTTCGCAAGTCCTAAACGGGATGTTCCTAGGATCAACTTCATGTTGGTTTTTTGGCCTTGTTTAGGATCGGCTTACGAGCACCGTGCGTGGCCATATGGCCCAACCTGGAGTAGGATGATCCGATTATGTGGTGAAAACCCTAAATCGTCGTAGATCTCATTAGCTTCATCTTGATCAAGCAGGACCACCAAGTATTCGTACACCCCGTGCGGATCATGGGTGGATCGGCTCTTTGAGCCGATTCACGGGATAACCCGAGAGCCGATCGAGGCTCGTATTTAACGTTTACATGTATGCCTCGCAGAAACTAAGCGAGGCAATCTCATCACCTTCCGACCGGGTATAGGTCGGGTGGCACGCCCTTGCACTTCGCAACGCCGCGTGTGACCAGAAGAGCATTGCGGGCCGTCGCTCGGAGGGGTCTCAGCCAGCCGCAGCTCTAGGCTCCCCCGGCTCTACGGTGTTGACAAGGCCGCTGCCCGCCGGTGGGTTTTGGCAGTCAACACATTCGGCACGCCGGTGGGACAAACGTCTACATCAACCACATCGCCATCTACATCTGAGATGGCGGACGGCACGCCGGTCACCTACGAGGATCCGCTCGACGACCTCAAGAAGCAATACAACGAGATCAAGGCTACCCTCGAAGCCGACCTCATCGGCTCTTTTCGGAGAACCCGTTACGGTGGCATCGGATGGAAGGGGTTCTCGCCGGAAGGTGCACTCGATGGGGTAGACCTTTCTTCCCCGTCGGAGGAACGCACCGGGGGTCCGCGGCGAGAGATCAACTACCCGGTGGCTCACTCGCTACACCGCCACTGCGAGAACTTGGTTAACGTGTTGGAGCGTGTCGCTCGCGCGTGATCCGGGAGATCATGAGCCACCGATACTCGCCGTCGGGACCAGCTCTCGGGACGCATCAAGGAGAATTGCCATTCCGGTCCCGTCCACCGCTGCCATTTGCATTGGCAGCACTCGCTGAAGTGCCGACTACACCGGCATTCCTCGTCTACAGAATTGGTGGCGACCCCGGTGACTACCGAGTTCTTATTGGAGGCGCCTAAGGAGATCCCTCATGGGTACGCATGCATGTATGTGCCGGATTGTGGTGATCGGGCACTCACAAACCAGGCCACAACATCGGGGACTCCGGCGAAGACGAGGAGGAACGTCGGCGACAGAGCGGACGTGGCTAACTAAATACGCCACACCGACGAAACTCCCGAGCCCAGCTCCCGCAGGCGGCTCGGAGCTGGAAAAGCAAACGTGGCAGGCCAAGTACGCCACCCGGCGAATCTTCGGAGTGCAACTCCTACGGCCAGCACGGCGGATCGGATCGGTACCATGCCGAGAGACCGAGTTCGGCATGATGCCGAAAAGAAGGGCGGTCGGCTATTCCAAGCCGTACCACGACGATTACGAGATGATCCCGCTGCCACCAAAATATCGGCTCCCCGACTTCTCCAAATTCGGTGGATCGGATGGCTCCAGCTCCATCGAGCACGTCGGCCGATATTTGGCTCAACTAGGACCGGCTTCGGTGTCGGATCGGCTACGCGTGAGGCTCTTTTCACGGTCCCTCACGGGATCGGCTTTTGGATGGTACACCTCTCTACCAGCGAACTCCATCCGGTCTTGGAAGCAATTGGAAGAACAGTTCCATATGCAATACCATACGAAGCTTCCGAGTCCGGCATTGCCGATCTAGCACAACTACGTCGAAGCGCGGGGAAACGGTGACGAGAATACATCCGGCGCTTCGGGAATCTTAGGAACCGATGTTATTCGGTTCGTATAACTGAAAAGGAAGCGATCGAGTTGGCGATAGCAGGCCTTGCAACACAGCTCAAGGACATGGCCTCCCAAGCAGATTATCCCTCACCGGCGCACATGGTTCGAAACTATCGGCATATGAACAGCGCCACCCCGACCTGTACCAAGACAAGTTCAAGCGTGCGGTAGTCATGGTCGATACGGAGGAGGATGAAGTGCCTGCGGGAGGCCAAGAGATAGCAGTGGCTGAGTGGACTCAGGGAGGAACCCCTGTGGCCTGCAAATGGGTAAAGCCACCAGGGCCGCCCAGGGGATTTGATTTTGACGTGACCAAGACTGAACAAATCTTCGACCTCCTGCTCAAGGAGAAACAGGTTGACGGTTCCCGAAGGTCTCAAGTTCCCCACGGCGAAAGAGCTAAACGGAAAGCCGTACCGCAAATTCCACAACTCGCTTTCCCATGCCACCAACGACTGCCGGGTGTGGCGTCGGCACATCCAAGCGGCGATAGAGAAGGGGCGGCTAATTTTCAACCGAGTACGCCATGAAGGTCGACACCCAACCCTTCCCCGCCGTTAACATGGTAGGAATCACCTACCCCGAAAGTTGCCGGCCAGGCCCCTCGTTCGGCATCAACATGGTAGGGCACGGAAACCACTCCGGCAAAGATGGAGATGAGGGCAGCTGCTCTCCACAGCAAGGATACAGATGAGGCCGCTCCATGCGATCGGCTCCGTCATGATGGCAAGCGCTATGTCACGGAGGGAGAGGTGAAGAATATAAGATATCGGCGACCCCTCTCTGATCACCTCCTCAACAAATATGTTAATCAGTATGGTCAACGCCGGCGACCCTATTACAGTGATAGAGAAGATCGTTTGGCTAGAGAAGCCAGAAGATATCGTCGACAGGATCACGATGAGGAGGAGCATGAGCGCTATGCCACGGAAGCATCAAGGGAGCAAGACGACAACGCCAGGCATTGGGACTGCCCCTTCTTCATACTACTGCTGGGATTCGGGAATGAGCCGATTGCCCACAATCGGCAATTGCCCGAATGCAATCGGAAAAAGAAGGAGGCAGCCAACGTGTCCGTGTTCGAGCGCTTAGGGCCTCTCCCACCACAAAGCAAACGCAGCTGAGTCACCTCGTTGGGCAGATCTTGAAGATTCGGAGAGACGAGGGAGAAGTGGAAGAAGACAGGTACCACCGGCCAAGGTGGTGCCCCGACGGACTCAGCCGTTCCCGAAGCGCGGGGTTCAGCGATTGCGCGGCCTGGAGGAAGCCGAAAGGTTGTACCTGCATACGCTAAGAAAGGCACGGCCCGATCTGGCTGCAAAGGTTCAGCGAACCCTGGATGAAGAGGGTCGTCCACGGAAAATGGAGTGGCGCCCTAAACGAGAGGAAAGCCGATGATGAGACATCGGCTGGCACAAACATGGTACTCGTCTTGCCGACGGAGCGTAGTGCTCCACAACTCTACGGAGCACACAAGGTGGACGACAGCGAGGCGCATCAAGTCGAGAGGTTGGGTTGGTTTCATCCAGCCTGACAAAGTAGCAAGATCAAACCAATGGGCAAACCAGGAGAGGCTGATCCTTGTGACCGGCCCCAAAAAATTTACGAAGGGAACTTACAAAACCTTCAACGAACAAGCAACGTGGAGGCCGATTCCAGCAATCGGCCAAAATTATCCTCACCTACCTCTCTGCACTGGGTTCAGCATGTTATCCAACGAGCCGATACCATCAATTTTCTTGACAGAATCGGCTCGGGGGGGCACCCAGGTATATGGAAATATGAGGGTATACAACAGAAGCATCTCATCTTTTGTTGACGGGTATTGAGATATGGGGCCGATGCACAGGTCGGCCGTAAAAAAAAAAAAAAACAGCCGATGCAGCCGACATCGACTTCAGAATCAAGAAACAGCCGATGCGTAGCCATCGACTCTGGTTGTGTGAGGATTATCCAATCTGTGGGGTTGGTACAGCTGGAACGGAAGATTATCGGCTGTCAGAGGAAGAAAGAGGATCGGCTGTGGCACATTCTCGCCTCGAGTAAGAACTCGGGGGGCAGCTCACCTTGAAGGCTTTCCGCTCAGAGAGGCCGATTTGTGTTCAAATCGGCTGACGCTACATAAGGAATTTCCCCACACACGATCAGGCCCAGGTCTACACAATTCATGCGCGTATCCTCGTCTCTGTTTTGCGTTGGCTGAGACTCGGGGGGCAACAGGCCTGGTAGATTGCTCTGTTAAAAGTCCGATGCGTTGTTATCGGCTCATTACGCATTGGCAAAGGGGATGAATCGGCAAGGTCAGTAGAAGGGAGAATCGGCTCAATTAAAAGGAATCGGCAAAATCAAGATTGGGGAAAAGTTCTTCATTGATTAAGAGGAGATTCCTTACATAAGGAGCTAATTACTTTCAAAAGGGGAGTACTAGGGGATCCACTGCCCCCATCTACTACTACTGGCCCGATTCTAGAGATCCTATCTATGGGCCATCACTGCCCTCGTCGTCGCTGGCGTCGCCACTATCGGCGCTGCTCCCGGCGGGCTCGTCGTCGCTCCAATGGCCGCCGACCGGGCCCTCGTTGTCTTCATCTTCTTCGTCAGCATCGTCCTCGTCGGCTCGTCGAAGTCGCTCGATTGCCCGGCCAAGGGCGGAACCGCTTGGCCGGCGGCTCGTCGGAGGAGCCCTCGTCGTCGTCCTCCTCCTCCTCTTCCTGCTCCTCCTCCTCCCCGGGAGAGGTGAAGTCGCAGGAGAAGCTGTCGTCGTCACTCCCCTCCTCCGTTTCCCCAACGGCGAGGAAGCGGAGATCGCTCTCCCCGTCCGTCAAGGACCGGTCGTCCTCGGACCGGACGGAGAAGTCGTGGTCCGATTCCTCCCTGCCGCAATGGCGCGGCGGGTGTTGGCTGCGTGGACCGCCGCCGCATCGTACTCCGGCGTCGGCTCACGGGACGTGGAGGATTGGCTAGCAAGATCCGATGGAGCAGAGGAGGAGGAAGACATGGTGGCTGGGGGGGGGGGGTTTGGAGTGCTAATGCGGAGGAGATACAAAGGAGGACTGTTCAGAGTGGTTAAATCAAAAGAGGATATAGTGGAAATTTAATGCCACAGCAGTTTCCGAGGAAGTGGTGCCTAAAAAAAAAAAAAAAAAAAAAACTGCCAGGTCACGCGGAGAAGTTGAGAAGGCAAGGCATCATCATGATAACGGATACTGCGACGGTTCTGCCACGACATGACCCAACGAGAGCGTAATGATTTTGGAAATTCCATTTCCAAAACCAGGGGGGCATGTGTTATCACCAAGATTTAACCGAGTCAGAGGTGGGCCGCAGTCAAGATGGGCTTAAGGAAATATATGTGGAGAATTCTATGAATCGGCCAAGTTGGGCTTAATTGCCCGTGTATCTGTAACATATTAGATCTATTTTAGTTTAGAGATAGAATCTTAGTCGTGCACGGTTTAGTGCACGCCCGCATTAGAAAGTCCCCTGGACTATAAATATGTACCTAGGGTTTATGGAATAAACAACAACTCACGTTCAACCCCAAAAACAAACCAATCTCGGCGCATCGCCAACTCCTTCGTCTCGAGGGTTTCTATCGGGTAAGCGACATGCTGCCTAGATCGCATCTTGCGATCTAGGCAGCACAAGCCCCACGTTGTTCATGCGTTGCTCGTACTCGAAGCGCTTTTGATGGCGAGCAACGTAGTTATCATTAGATGTGTTAGGGTTAGCATTGTTCTTCGTTTAAGCATGCTTACGTAGTGCAACCCTTGCATATCTAGCCGTCCTCACGCCTATCTCAGGTGTGGGGGCGGCACCCCGCTTGATCATTATTTAGTAGATCTGATCCGTTACGATTGCTCCTTGTTCTACAAGGATTAGTTTAATATCCGCAATAGTTTGGCCTTACAAAGGGGGGAGGATCCTGTGGCACGTAGGGTGGCGTTCGCAAGTCCTAAACGGGATGTTCCTAGGATCAACTTCATGTTGGTTTTTTGGCCTTGTTTAGGATCGGCTTACGAGCACCGTGCGTGGCCATCTGGCCCAACCTGGAGTAGGATGATCCGATTATGTGGTGAAAACCCTAAATCGTCGTAGATCTCATTAGCTTCATCTTGATCAAGCAGGACCACCAAGTATTCGTACACCCCGTGCGGATCATGGGTGGATCGGCTCTTTGAGCCGATTCACAGGATAACCTGAGAGCCGATCGAGGCTCGTATTTAACGTTTACATGTATGCCCTGCAGGATAAGCGAGGCAATCTCATCACCTTCCCGACCGGGTATAGGTCGGGTGGCACGCCCTTGCACTTCGCAACGCCGCGTGTGACCAGAAGAGCATTGCGGGCCGTCGCTCGGAGGGGTCTCAGCCAGCCGCAGCTCTAGGCTCCCCCCGGCTCTACAGTGTTGACAAGGCCGCTGCCCGCCGGTGGGTTTTGGCAGTCAACAACGAGAAACCTTCCAGAGCCGCCGCCATCGCGAAGCCAAGATCTGGGGGACAGGAGTCTCTGTTCCGGCACGCCGCCGGGACGGGGAAGTGCCCCCGGAAGGCTTCTCCATCAACACCACCGCCATCTCCATCAACGCTGATGTCTCCCATGAGGAGGGAGTAGTTCTCCATCAAGGCTCGGGGCTGTACCGGTAGCTATGTGGTTCATCTCTCTCCTATGTACTTCAATACAATAATCTCATGAGCTGCCTTACATGATTGAGATTCATATGATGATGCTTGTAATCTAGATGTCATTATGCTAGTCAAGTGAGTTTTACTTATGTGATCTCCGGAGACTCCTTGTCCCACGTGTGTAAAGGTGACGAGTGTGTGCACCGTGTGGGTATCTTAGGATATATTTCACGTAATACTTATTCACCGTTATGAAGAGCATAGTGAAGTGCTTATTTATATCTCTTTATGATTGCAATGTGTTTTGTATCACAATTTATCTATGTGCTACTCTAGCAATGTTATTAAAGTAGTTTTATTCCTCCTGCACGGTGTAATGGTGACAGTGTGTGCATCCGTGTTAGTACTTGGCGTATGCTATGATTATGATCTCTTGTAGATTATGAAGTTAACTATTGCTATGATGGTATTAATGTGATCTATTCCTCCTACATAGTGTGAAGGTGACAGTGTGCATACTATGTTAGTACTTGGTTTAGTCTTATTGATCTTTCATGCACTCTAAGGTTATTTAAATATGAACATTGAATTGTGGAGCTTGTTAACTCCGGCATTGAGGATTCGTGTAATCCTACGCAATGTGTTCATCATCCAACAAGAGTGTAGAGTATGCATTTATCTATTCTGTTATGTGATCAATGTTGAGAGTGTCCACTAGTGAAAGTGTAATCCCTAGGCCTTGCTCCTAAATACTGCTATCGCTGCTTGTTTACTGTTTTACTGTGTTACTACTGCTGCAATACTACCACCATCAACTACACGCCAGCAAGCTATTTTCTCGGCACCGTTGCTACTGCTCATACTTATTCATACCACCCGTATTTCACTATCTCTTCGCCGAACTAGTACACCTATTAGGTGTGTTGGGGACACAAGAGACTTCTTGCTTTGTGGTTGCGGGGTTGCATGAGAGGGATATCTTTGACCTCTTCCTCCCTGAGATCGATAAACCTTGGGTGATCCACTTAAGGGAAACTTGCTGCTGTTCTACAAACCTCTGCTCTTGGAGGCCCAACACTGTCTACAAGAATAGAAGCACCCGTAGACATCACTCCCCACACTTTATCCTCTCTCGCTCGGACACAGACTCGGCAATGACAACAGTGAATATTGAGTTCGATGATGGTGGCGGCACACGTGATGACGCATCGGGTGGTGACTTCGACGGTGAATCGTTCAGAGGTGACACGGAGGCCAGGATCAGGATCTCGACCACGAGCGTGGAGACAAATCTCCAGTGGGCAGCGCAGCCGTCGCTGGAGAAGATAGCGGCTTCAGCTTTTGCGAGGGCCATCGTCGCTTCACAAAGAGCAACCACGGTGGGCATCTAGTTTTGGCGGCGGCATCGAGTAAGCTCTCTTCCCTTTGTAAAATGCATAATTAGTTATCTAGATATGGTAAATTTGTAGCCAACTTCACCATATGAACAATTATGTGCAGTTTGGATGATGAGGTACGGGACATTAGATTCCATTTTAGAGGTGAATATAATTTGGAGAGAACCTCGCTTAGCAGATCATACATCACATTGTTGAATTTGTTAGCACTGGTAGAACAACGTGGTTATGGAATGAGAGATCACATGTACTATGTTAAAGAAAAAGGCAAAGTGAAGAAATGAATGAGGTAGTTGATAGCATATGAAAGGTTGATGAAATGCTACAGCTTTATAAAAGTGAGAAGGTTCTCAATCTAACAGAAGTACTTGAGCTTGAAGTAGGTTTATGCGGGTTTGTCACGAGAGCAATTAACGGGCACCTGATCCGTCAGATGAACCAGCCTGATTTACCATTATCCTTGTACAAAATAGACATTGAGTGAAACCTGAATATAATTAGAAAGTTTTATTAAATAGATGTATGATGGAGATTTTACTCGACTCCATGATTCAAGCAAAATCTCAGGGGATACTGACATGGGTATACCTACCAGGCATGTCGAATAAGTACCTTTGGTATATGGGAACGTGGGAAGCCCATTGACTCAAAACTTTGGAGGCCCAGAAGGTTAAAGGCTTTTGGGTTAGGAAAGTAGAGTTGTAATAGGAAACTTGTGTCAACATAGGAAAGGCCCAACATGGTCCGACAATTTGTAACTTGTACGATACGAAAGAGCCTTGGATTCACCTCCTATATAAAGGGGGTAGAAGGAAGGGATCAAATCATTGTAACTCTAGCCATCGTAATATTGAGTTGAGCATCTTTGTTTGGCAGAACCTTCGAGATCTACTTGCCCTCTACTTCTTAGGAAACCCTAAGTCTACAATCCGTAGGTATTGACAAGTTAATCCCTTGTCAGATTGTGAGGAAGCTTATAATTGGCTTATGTAGATCCATGTAGAGACTTGGGCTAGGCATGCATTTGACATAAATTGCAAGACAGACCTTGTTGTGAACGATATCTTTGAAGTGTTCAGCAAAATGATCCTTGATGTTGGGAACAAGCCTATCAGAACAATGTTAGAAGGCATAAGAAATAGGGAAATCACTCCGCACTACACTGAGAAGTTGGAAGAAGCAAAAGGTGGTGTAGGGAATGTATTGCTAAGAATTGTGAGGTTGACCTGTGGCAAGTGATACGTCCATTTTGCATCACTATTTTATATCATAATCTACTGTTATTCATTGATATATTTCATATTTAGAGATGATACTTATGTTATTTCATCTATTTTGCATGTTTCATGACTATTGGAGAATCACGCACCGGAGTCAGGATTCTGCTGGAAAAAGCACCGTCAGAATGCAATATTTCGGAAGATCAATAATTGACGGAAATTACACGGAAAATCTTATATTTCCAGAAGACGGAGGTAGCCAAAAGGAGGAGCCGAGGAGGGCCGCCATGGCCCCCCCCATAGGCCGGCGCGGGCCCAGGCCTGGTGATACGCGTGAAGCACACGTCCGATGGGAACCCCAAGAGGAAGGTGTGATGCGTACAGCAGCAAGTTTTCCCTCAGTAAGAAACCAAGGTTATCGAACCAGTAGGAGTCAAGGAGCACGTGAAGGTTGTTGGTGGAGGAGTGTAGTGCGGCGCAACACCAGGGATTCCGGCGCCAACGTGGAACCTGCACAACACAATCAAAGTACCATGCCCCAACGTAACAGTGAGGTTGTCAATCTCACCGGCTTGCTGTAAACAAAGGATTAGATGTATAGTGTGGATGATGATGATTGTTTGCGAAGAACAGTAAAGAACAATTGCAGTAGATTGTATTTCAGATGTAAAGAATTAGACCGGGGTCCACAGTTCACTAGTGGTGTCTCTCCCATAAGATAAACAGATGTTGGGTGAACAAATTACAGTTGGGCAATTGACAAATAAAGAAGGCATAACAATGCACATACATATATCATGATGAGTACTATGAGATTTAATCGGGGCATTACGACAAAGTACATAGACCGCTATCCAGCATGCATCTATGCCTAAAAAGTCCACCTTCGAGGTTATCATCCGAACCCCTCCAGTATTAAGTTGCAAACAACAGACAATTGCATTAAGTATGGTGCGTAATGTAATCAACACAAATATCCTTAGACAAAGCATCAATGTTTTATCCCTAGTGGCAACAAGCACATCCACAACCTTAGAACTTTCCATCACCTGTCCCGCATTTAATGGAGGCATGAACCCACTATCGAGCATAAATACCCCCTCTTGGAGTCACAAGTATCAACTTGGCCGCAGCCTCTACTAGCAACGGAGAGCATGCAAGAACATAAATAACATATATGATAGATTGATAATCAACTTGACATA
Organism: Lolium rigidum; assembly: GCF_022539505.1. Classification (NCBI taxonomy): domain Eukaryota; kingdom Viridiplantae; phylum Streptophyta; class Magnoliopsida; order Poales; family Poaceae; genus Lolium; species Lolium rigidum. The sequence continues at coordinate 355,695,746 of NC_061514.1, forward strand.
GTATTTAATATTCATCGGATCCCAACAAACACAACATGTAGCATTACAAATAGATGATCTTGATCATGATAGGCAGCTCACAAGATCTAACATGATAGCACAATGAGGAGAAGACAACCATCTAGCTACTGCTATGGACCCATAGTTCAGGGGTGGACTACTCACACATCGATCCGGAGGCGATCATGGCGATGAAGAGACCTCCGGGAGATGATTCCCCTCTCCGACAGGGTGCCGGAGGCGATCTCTTGAATCCCCCGAGATGGGATTGGCGGCGGCGGCGTCTCTGGAAGGTTTTCCGTATCGTGGCTCTCGGTACTGGGGGTTTCGCGACGAAGGCTTTAAGTAGGTGGAAGGGCAGGTTAAGGGGCGTCACGAGGGGCCCACACAACAGGACGGCGCGGCCAGGACCTGGGCCGCGCCGCCCTGATGTGTCGCCACCTCATGGCCCCACTTCGTTTCCTCTTCGGACTTCTGGAAGCTTCGTGGAAAAATAGGACCCTGGGCGTTGATTTCGTCCAATTCCGAGAATATTTCCTTACTAGGATTTCTGAAACCAAAAACAGCAGAAAATAGCAACTGGCTCTTCGGCATCTCGTCAATAGGTTAGTGCCGGAAAATGCATAATAATGACATATAATGTGTATAAACATGTGAGTATCATCATAAAGGTAGCATGGAACATAACAAATTATAGATACGTTTGGGACGTATCAAGCATCCCCAAGCTTAGTTCCTACTCGCCCTCGAGTAGGTATAAGATAACAAAGATAATTTCTAAAGTGACATGCTATCATAATCTTGATCATACTATTGTAAAGCATATGAGATGAATGCAGCGATTCGAAGCAATGATGAAGATAATGAGTAAACAAATGAATCATATAGCAAAGACTTTTCATGAATAATACTTTCAAGACAAGCATCAATAAGACTTGCATAAGAGTTACTCATAAAGCAATAAATTCAAAGTAAAGACATTGAAACAACACAAAGGAAGATATAAGTTTCAGCGGTTGCTTTCAACTTTAACATATATATCTCATGGATAATTGTCAACACAAGGTAATATAACAAGTGCAATAAGTAAACATGTGAGAATCAATGCACACAGTTGATACAAGTGTTTGCTTCTAAGATAGAAAGAATAGGTAAACTGACTCAACAATAAAGTAGAAGATAGGCCCTTCGCAGAGGGAAGCATGGATTTGTGCTAGAGCTTTTCATTTTGAAAACAAGAAACAATTTTGTCAACGGTAGTAATAAAGCATATGTGTTATGTATAAGATCTCTTATAAGTTGCAAGCCTCATGCATAGTATACCAATAGTGCTCGCACCTTGTCCTAATTAGCTTGGATTAACATGGATTATCATTGCATAGCATATGTTTCAACCAAGTGTCACAAAGGGGTACCTCTATGCCGCTCGTACAAAGGTCCAAGGAGAAAGATCGCATTGGATTTCTCGCTTTTGATTATTCTCAACTTAGACATCCATACCGGGACAACATAGACAACGGATAATGGACTCCTCTTTAATGCATAAGCATTCAAAAACGAGTTAATATTCTCATAAGAGATTGAGGATTAATTGTCCAAAGCTGAAACTTCCACCATGAATCATGGCTTTAGTTAGCGGCCCAATGTTCTTCTCTAACAGTATGCATACTCAAACCATTTGATCATGAAAATCTCCCTTACTTCAGACAAGACGAACATGCATAGCAACTCACATGATATTCAACAAAGTTAAAAGAGTTGATGACGTCCCCAGAAACATGGTTACCGCTCAACAAGCAACTTATTAAGAAATAAGACACATAAGTACATATTCTTCACCACAATAGTTTTTAAGGCTATTTTTCCATGAGCTATATACTGCAAAGACAAAGGAATAGAATTTTTAAAGGTAGCACTCAAGTAATGTACTTTGGAATGGCAGAGAAATACCATGCGGTAGGTGGGTATGGTGGACACGAATGGCATAGTTTTTGGCTCAAGGATTTGGATGCACGAGAAGAATTCCTCTCAATACAAGGCTAGGCTAGCAAGGTTGTCTGAAGCAAACTCAAGTATAAAAGGTGCAGCAAAGCTCACATATGAACATATTGTAACTATTATAAGACTTTACATTGTCTCCTTGTTGTTCAAACACCTTAACCGAGAAAATATCTAGACTCTAGAGAAACTAATCATGCAAACCAGATTTTAACAAGCTCTATGTAGTTCTTCATTAATAGGTACAAAGTACATGATGCAAGAGATTAAACATGATCTATATGAGCACAACAATTGCCAAGTATCACATTATTCAAAACATTATACCATTTACCACATGCGGCATTTTCCGTTTTCAACCATATAACAATGAATGAAGTAGTTCAACTTTCGCAATGAACATTAAAGATAAAGCTAAGAACATATGTGTTCATACGAAACAACGGAGCGTGTCTCTTTCCCAAACAAAGAATGCTAGGATCCGAATTTATTCAAACAAAAACAAAAACAAAAACAAAAACGAACAGACGCTCCAAGTAAAGCACATAAGATGTGACGGAATAAAAATATAGTTTCACTAGAGGTGACCTGATAAGTTGTCGATGAAGAAGGGATGCCTTGGGCATCCCCAAGCTTAGACGCTTGGGTCTTCTTAAAATATGCATGGATGAACCACGGGGGCATCTCCAAGCTTAGACTTTTCACTCTTCTTGATCATATTGTATCATCCTCCTCTCTTGACCCTTGAAAACTTCCTCCACACCAAACTCAAAACAAACTCATTAGAGGGTCAGTGCATAATTCATATATTCAGAGGTGACATAATCTTTCTTAACACTTCTGGACATTGCACAAAGCTACTGAAAGTTAATGGAACAAAGAAATCCATCAAACATAGCAAAACAGGCAATGCGAAATAAAAGGCAGAATCTGTCAAAACAGAACAGTACGTAAAGACGAATTTTTTAGAGGCACCAGACTTGCTCAGATGAAAATGCCCAAATTGAATGAAAGTTGCGTGTGGCAGATTTTTATAAATTTTCTACAGCAGGGGCGGCTCAATTTCGTGACAACAAGAAATCTGTTCCTGCGCAGTAATCCAAATCTAGTATTGACTTTACTATCAAAGAATTTACTTGGCACAACAATGCAATAAAATAAAGATAAGGAGAGGTTGCTACAGTAGTAACAACTTCCAAGACTCAAATATAAAATAAAAGTGCAGAAGTAAAATAATGGGTTGTCTCCCATAAGCGCTTTTTTAACGCCTTTCGACTAGGCGCGGAAAGTGTGAATCAAGTATTATCAAGAGACGAAGCATCAACATCATAATTTGTTCTAATAATAGAATCATAAGGTAACTTCATTCTCTTTCTAGGAAAGTGTTCCATACCTTTCTTGAGAGGAAATTGATATTTGATATTACCTTCCTTCATGTCAATGGTAGCACCAACAGTTCGAAGAAAAGGCCTTCCCAATATAATGGGACATGATGCATTGCATTCAATATCCAAGACAACAAAATCAACGGGGACAAGGTTATTGTTAACCATAATACGAACATTATCAATCCTCCCCAAAGGTTTCTTTATAGCATGATCAGCAAGATTAACATCCAAATAACAATTTTTCAATGGTGGCAAGTCAAGCATATCATAGATTTTCTTAGGCATAACGAAATACTTGCACCAAGATCACATAAAGCATTACAATCAAAATCATTGACCCTCATCTTAATAATGGGCTCCCAACCATCTTCTAACTTCCTAGGAATAGAAGTTTCAAGTTTTATTTTCTCTTCTCTAGCTTTTATGAGAGCATTTGTAATATGTTTTGTAAAGGCCAAATTTATAGCACTAGCATTGGGACTTTTAGCAAGTTTTTGTAAGAACTTTATAACTTCAGAGATGTGACAATCATCAAAATCTTAATCATTATGACCTACAGCAATGGGATCATTGTCCCCAACATTTTGAAAAATTTCAGCAGTTTTATCAGTTTCAGCAGTTTTAGCAGTTTCAGGCAATTTTGCACGCTTTGCACTAGGAGTAGAAACATTGCCAACACCAATTATTTTACCATTAGTAGTAGGAGGTGTAGCAACATGTGAAGCATTAACATTACTAGTGGTGGTAATAGTCCAAACTTTAGCTACATTATTCTCTTTAGCTAGTTTTTCATTTTCTTCTCTTTCCCACCTAGCATGCAATTCAGCCATCAATCTATTATTCTCATTAATTCGAACTTGGATGGCATTTTATGTAGTAAAATTTTTATTATCAATATCCTTATTAGGCATAACTTCCAATTTTAAAAGATCAACATCAGAGGCAAGTCTATCAACCTTAGAGGCAAGAATATCAATTTTATCAAGCTTTTCCTCAACAGATTTGTTAAAAGCAGTTTGTGTACTAATAAATTCTTTAAGCATGGCTTCAAGACCAGGGGGTACACTCCTATTATTTTTGTAAGAATTCCCATAAGAATTACCATAACCATTACCATTAGCAGAAGGATATGGCCTATAGTTGTTACCAGAATTATTCCTATAAGCATTGTTGTCGAAATTATTACTTTTAATGAAATTCACATCAACATGTTTTTCTTGGGCAACCAATGAAGCTAAAGGAACATTATTAGGATCAACATTAGATCTACCATTCACAAGCATAGACATAATAGCATCAATCTTATCACTCAAGGAGGAGGTTTCTTCAACAGAATTTACCTTCTTACCTTGTGGAGCTCTTTCAGTGTGCCATTCAGAGTAATTTATCATCATATCATCAAGAAGATTTGTTGCCGCCCCCAAAGTGATGGACATAAAGGTACCTCCAGCAGCTGAATCCAATAGGTTCCGCGAAGAAAAATTCAGTCCTGCATAAAAGGTTTGGATGATCATCCAAGTAGTTAGTCCATGGGTAGGGCAATTCTTCATCAAAGATTTCATTCTCTCCCATGCTTGAGCAACATGTTCATTATCTAATTGCTTAAAATTCATTATGCTACTTCTCAAAGATATAATTTTAGCGGGAGGATAATATTTACCAATAAAAGCATCCTTACATTTAGTCCATGAATCAATACTATTTCTAGGCAGAGATAGCAACCAATCTTTAGCTCTTCCTCTTAAGGAGAAAGGAAACAATTTTAATTTTATAATGTCACCATCTACATCCTTATACTTTTGCATTTCACATAGTTCAACAAAATTATTAAGATGGGCAGCAGCATCCACTACTAGGAAAAGGCCTAGCCGTAAGACTGCCAGCAGTGGCGCACCATGACTGCCGTGCGCCACTACTACTTAGCAGTGGCGCACCACAAAACGGTGGGTCACTGTTACAAAAGTAGTAGTGGCGCACCTTGATAGTGGTGCGCCATAAGTAAGTGGTGACAGGAGGCCAGCTCCTCCCCCAACCTAGTAGTGGCGCACGTCACAGGGGTGCGCCACTGCTACATTCCTTACCTATGGCGCACGTTGGTGAGGTGCGCCACTGCTAGGAGGTGTCCAGAGCCCGTTTAGAGATGATAGGCTTAGCAATGGCGCACTTCGTCGATGCGCCATCGCTACATAGGTTACCTATGGCGCATGTCGGCGAGTGCGCCCTTGCTAGGGGGTGGCCGAGCCCATTTAGAGATGAGAGGCTTAGCGGTGGCGCACCACTTAGCAGGTGCGCCATTGCTATGTCACCCTAGCGATGGCGCACGGCTAGGTGGTGCGCCACCGCTAACACTGGGACCATTTCACGCTTTTAACCCCTCCACTCACATGTGACACCCACTTTCCCCAAACACTCTTCCACCACCACCTCCCACCAAATCTGGATGCTGGTCGTGTTGCCCCTCCTTCCCACCTCATTTTCACCTCTTCATTCACCAAAATTAAGTTGGTAAACTTAATTTTCTTCATAGGTAAGTAATGGTGAAGCTTTCTTAGCTCAATACCCTACTCAATCTCAACTTTTTACCTCATCCAACACTCTAGGTCTCGTCGTATCGGTAACTTTGTTGGTTTTATGCTTTGTGTGTGACCGGTTCCGATCGTCTTGCACACACGTCACGTACACATGTATGTGCACATATGTTATGTGCGAAGCTCGATGATCATGTGTTGTGCGCATGCGCGATAAGCGTCACGTGCATGTGTGTTGTATGCGAAGCCTCCGGATCCACATGTGTTGTATATGCGAAGCCTCCACACATGTGTTGCATGTGTTTTTGTTTGCAGGGATTTGAAATGCGATGGAGTTGCCAATATTTTGCCGAAACGTTGATTCATTTCCGTTTCGGCGAATGTTGGGCATACTACGCATATACATGTCCTATTTTTAGGGAAGGTCATGCCAAAATTTTCTTTTGGTATGCTAAGATATCCATTTTCTCTATATCCGCAGGCGACCATGGTCCGCATGATGAGCGAAGGCGTTGTGGCTAGGTTTTTGAAAGCCGCGACAGTCGAGATGATTAGAAATAACCAAAAGGAGATAAGATGTCCGTGTCGAAGATGCAAGCTGACGAGCCTTATGGACCCTAAAGCCGATATGGTGCGGGACCACCTTCTCATGCGTGGTTTCATGGATGGCTATCGGTGGGAAGGCGACGAAGATGATTATGAATTTGTCCATGGGAATTCAACAAGAAGTAAGGAAGGAGGTGATCAGGATGTATAAGATCTCGGGCATGATCAGGATGTAGAAGATCCCGGAGATGATCATGATCACAATGTAGGAGATCCTGGACCTGATGATGAGGAAGATCAAGATGGAGGTCATCATGACGATCATGAAGATGAAGACGATGGACCATCGTCGATGGATCGGGTGCGGGACCCTTATCTTCAAGAGCTGCTTCTCAAGCGGACGAGTAACGCAAGAGCTGCCGCCCGAGAGAAAGCCAAGATGGATCAGCCGGAGGTAGACGCGGTTACTCCATTGTATGAAGGATGCAGGCCGGAGTATACCCGCCTGAAAGTAACGCTCATGGCTCGGAGATGAAGGTAAAGCACAAAATGACCGACACATCCTTCAACGACAACATGTCATTACGCGAGAACGTCTTCCTAAAGGTAACACGTGTCCGACTAGTATCGAGGAGGCCAAGAAAATCGTGTGTCCTCTGGATTTACCGGATGTGAAATACCATGTGTGCTTGAATGATTGCATCATTTATCGGAACGAGCACGCAGAGTGTACCATATGTCCGGAGTGCGGCGTCAGTCGGTACAAGAAGGGGAAGAAAGCTCCTCGGAAGGTGGTTTGGTACTTTCCGATCACTCCTCGTACTGCGGCGGTATTTCGCGGATCCTAAGCAAGCAAAGCTAATGCGCTGGCACGCGGAGATGAGGAAGGGAGAAGATGACGCAGATGATCCGAAGAAAAAGAAAAAGGACAGGATGTTGAGACACCCTTCGGATGCTAGCCAGTGGAATGCGTTGAACCTCGAGTGCCCATAATTTGGGGACGATCCTAGGAACATAAGGCTGGGCGCGAGCACCGATGGAGTCAATCCGTTTGGCAGCCAGAGCAGCACGCATAGCACCTGGCCCGTGTTTGTGTGGATGTACAACCTCCCCCTGGTTGTGCATGAAGAGGAAGTACATTCAAATGAGTATGCTAATTGAAGGGCCGAAACAACCAGGGAACGACATCAATCTTTATATGGGGCTTCTGAAAGAGGAGCTAGCCACGCTATGGGACACGCCTGCCAATACGTGGGACGCCGCGGCGGAAGAATATTTCCCTATGAGAGCCGCACTGCTCACGACGGTGCACGACTTTCTCGGTTACGGATATGTCACGGGGCAGGTGGTCCACGATGCATGCGTCAGGTGCATGGACGACACAACGTACCGCCAGCTAGATAGAGATCCCGGGTCCTCGAAAACGGTGTTCATGGGACATCGAAGGTGGCTTCGCGAGGACGACGCATGGAGGAAACGCAAGGATCTGTTCGATGGTCAAGACGAACCCCGAAGACGGCCACGTACGAGAAGCGGCGAGCAAATAGACGAGCTATTGAAAAATTGGAAAGAGTTCCTGTAACACCCCAACTTTTGCAACCTTGTTTAGTTGCCCTTATTTCAAAAATCAGGGGGAACAAAAACTTTTTCTTAAGACTAGATAGATGAATTGCCTTGATCTGTTGGTAGATGAATTGTCTTGATTTGCTTGTTGATTTTTTTTTTTCTTGAGCTACCTCATAGAACAACACCCCTAGTGGTTAAACAAGCAACTCACCAAATAAAACACATGTGTGACTTAGGAAATGTTGTTTTCCTTCTTACTACATCAAGCCTCTCTCCTGATGACAACATGAGTGTGCCATCTTGATTTTTCTCTTTGTGGTACAAGATAGCTCAATCATCCTTAATTCAAAACTTGGTACCCTCTACCCCTCATCACATCCTTCTCTTGTACTCACTCATCCTTGTTGGATTTGAGGCCATGTCGATCATCTGTGTTGACAGGCTTAGAATGTCCAGACTTTGGCAATTGATCTCTAAGCACCCACAACTGTTATTGTTGACTTCAATGCATGGATCTCATCTATGCAACACCCTATTCAACCTCCACGTGCTGCATGTCTCATTCTATCCTTGCAGCACATTTATTCACTTGATCTTGTACCCTATCCAATGTTTAACCTCAAGATCACTTCCTTCACTTTTACCTCTTGTTTTTGTTTTCATCCAAGTTTATCTTCACAAAACCAAGAGTGGGAATGATGGATACATTTTGTAGCCCTCATCTACCCTTGAGAACACTTCTCCCTAAATTAGTTTTCTTTCTCTAAACCCTACTTGTTTTCTTCTCTGGTTTTGACCACAAAAGCACTTCTAGTTTTATTAAATCTTTTCAAAATATTTCTTCAAACAAAACAAAGAACTGAAATGGGTTTTGCTTCTCATCTCATTTCTACCAAGTACTGATTTCTAAAACATTATTTCTTTATCTTGCCTTCTTTTTAACAAAAGGCTTGTTTATGGTACCTATACCATTTCTTGTTTGCTTTAAATTTGAGAAAACTCTACTTCACTTGAGAAAGTAAGTAGAACATTTTGAACTCCTATGTTCCAACTAGTTTTCTCTCAACATCTTCAAAATTCCATTTCACTTGAGTACATTCCCAATTGTCCCTAGACAATTGAGGTGTTTCAAATACTTTTCAAATAAGTTCTATTTCAAATAAAAACTTCTAATCATCAAATATACCTTTGGATCTATTTTTCATCTTTTGTTAGTCCCAACCATAGTGGTAACAATTATCCTTGGAGTACATGTCACCCTTCCCATTATTTTTATCTATATGTATCTACTTCTATTTTTATCATCATCAAAGTCACTCTTTGACATTTTCTCCGCAACATCATGCACATATCTATTCACATGGATGTTGTGCCTCTCCCTCTCATTGTTCACTTGTATTTGGCAAGAATGGAGCCGGCCAATTATGTTGGCATGGCAAAATTTTCGGCCAGCCCCTTCCTCTTCTTTTCCTTCCTCCACAAGCTTTGCCTCCCAACTACCCCAATCACTAAATGGGCAGCCACCCACCTTGGCCAATCAAGTGAAGAGCTGCCACCACTCCCTCCCTCTATAAAACCTCATAGCCGGCCACCCCCTCCTCTCTTTGCTCTCATTTTTCACTCCCCACTCCTTCCTCCACTCCCTCACACTCCTCTCATACCTCTTACCCACGAGCTGCTGCTCCTCCCAAGCTCCATGGCCGGCCATGGCCATGGAAATCCACCTAGATGAAGCTCCCCTCCTCCCTCAAGCCTCCCCTCACCATGAGAGCTTCCCTCTCACTCTCTTCTCCCCTAATCTTTGATGAATCCAGCCCTATTTCTCCTTTCTCCTCTCACAATCTTGGATCTTGATGCAGGTGCATGTTGGTCCAAGCATGGAGAAGGTTGAGCTATCCTCAGATCTGAAGTTCTTGAGCAAAGTTCGTCCAAAACCTTGCAGTAATTTCTGCTACTTTGCTGTTTCAGATTCTGGTACGATCTTGTAAAATCCACCGAATCTCGTGTGCAGATCCAAATCGAGTGATTCAAAGTTCCACAGTTAGATACGGAAAAGATCTACAACTTGGCGTTGGTCTCACCCTCAAATTCGTTACGGATTTTGCATGGTAAATAAAGTCCTGAAAACATGCAGAGTCACTGTTTGTTAGATTTCTCCCGTTTTACAAAACCTTTTTGAGCAAACTCAACGGTGGGTGAAAGCCCTCTCCAATACCTTCATTTTGGCGGTGGTTTCACTTCGATTGACCTCCTAAAACTGAAATGGTTCACAGATCAAGATCTGGTCAGATCTGACTTTGTCGAATTAAACCAGGAGCTTGAAGACGAATTTTTGAATGAAACCAACTGGGTAAGAACCACCTATTCAATACCTTTCAGATGCAACTGACCTCATATTTTTATCATTTGTGTACGATTTGTGGTGAATTAAACTTGTTCTGTGTGTTCTGCAGACATGGCTGTTAGCTTTTAATTCATCAAAAATCCATTTTTGAACCTAATTGAGTGATTCCAATTCTGTAAGACTACTGAATGTTTTCTTAATCACCTCAAACAAGTTTCAAAACTATATCTGTTCTGTAACTCCAGAAAGAAAGAAAATGGTACAGACATGCAGTAAATTTGTAAATCCATTTGTGAGAGTTTCAGAAATAATTTGAACCCAAATCCAATTGTGTATGCATCTCTGTTTAATTACCTTTCAAATGCAAGTGGCCTCATATTTTTAGGATTTTTCTACGAATTATGGCTTACAGATCTTGTTTTCTGGACAGTCAGATTCAAAGAAATTCCTAAAATAGTAGGATTAACCTTTTTGGGTGATTCCAATTGGGTTAGTCTTGTATTAGTACTGGTTATCTAGGAAAAATGTTATTAGTCTCTGTTCATACATATTTGTTGCTGTTAGTAACGTTTATGTGTGACATGCATTGTTGAAGCAAAACTTTTCGGTTTATTTAAAACCCTTGACCAACTCTTTTAGTAGAGATGGGCAACCCTTGTTTTATGCTTGCAAAATAAAACCTCTGCAACCTAACATTAGCTCTTTTGTTTTGCTTAAGTTCTCAAATGATGTGGAATATGGTTTGCTTCCTATTTTGGTTGTAGTGTTATGGGAACAAATTATGTTAGGAAATCTGTTTTCTACTTTTCCAAAAATGTTTGAAAAGGTATTGTGAATGTTTGTGATGCCAAACTAATGCACTTGTCCTCCTTTTTATGTTATCTACCAGGGGATACTTAGTTTGTGCCATGGTGATAGCTAGAGAGGCAATTGCTAAGTCGTGGCACTCTCATACCTCTACTAGGTAAATAAATGGGGTTTTCTAAATTAAAACTCTTAAAATTGTTTTGTGGTATCTATAAGTATTTTGTAGGCTATCCCTTATTAAGGTGGTTAGCTACTGATTGTTGATTGTTGTATGTTTGTTATGTTGGTGCAATGTGATTGATTGTGTTCCTTTTATATTTTCCGGCGATAGATGCGAACAATTCCGGAGAAGAAGAAGTGGAATCGGACGAGGATTTTATTTATATATGTTGTTGGAATTCTTATATTGATGGAGTTGAAGAAGTACAGGGACAAATAAGCCAAGGCAAGCCATCTTTTGATCTCTGATTTGGTGTCTAGTTGGATGTCATTTGTTGATGTCCAAAGCACCTTGAATTCTATGTGTGTTATTCTCTCTATTTATGTCATCTATGTGTTTTCCAAGTGGGGTACTCCCTAGTGGTGATACTCCACCTTTGTCATGTGATTATGGGATCAATGGCATCATGGCCGTGCTATTCCCCTTGGTTATCATGTATGCCCAACTTGAGCATGCATCATCTCAAGAAAATAACTTACATCACACCCACCCCCTTTGTAGTATAGAGGTATCAATGTCATGATCTTGGTGTATTCTCAACTTGAGAGGAGTATGCCGTGTACCATATTGGGGAGTATGTTGGATAGTGATACTCCACTATCTAAGTTGTATTTTTAGCACCACAAATCTGAAAGTATAATCCTCCTTGTGTTGTCATAATACATGCTTACCTTAAAGCAAGTATGATCCACTCCATTACCCTTTTGTTTACACCATCTATGGCGTGATGACTCTCATCTCGGCCATAGTGCAATTCTAGTTCAACTCATGAAACTATAGGTTGGGAACCCCTCAAGGCTTACCTTGTTGTAAATGTTTTATGAAAACCTTGGGTGAGTTAACCCAAGTGTATGGTTTAAGAAAGCAAAGGATCTTGGTAAAGATGATCGGAAAAGTGGTGTATGGCTGTTTGTTGAACAACCAAGGTGTTGTGGGAAAAATGGTTTTAAAAAGGAGCACTGCGTATAAGTGTACACCAGCCCAACTTTTATCGCGCAACCACTCTACCCTGGTGTGGGACGGGGCTTAGCCCGTAGTTTGTTGAAGCTGGCAGGAGCACCCTTCACAACTTTCTAGGGAGGGTCATGACGACCTCCGACGCCGGGTTGCGCTCTGGAGGAGGCAATACACTGTCTTAACTGATAGCCGGACGATTACTGAGGGTCTTCGTCATGGCGCCGGAGATACGCTCAAAAGGAGGTATGCTGCCGGGGTGCCGGGAAGGGGTAAGCCCGCAGGGAAGGACTCGTGCCGGTGGAGATGGGCGAAAGGTTATGTCCGGGTATCCGTCGTGGCATATGTTGTTATGCGGGGATGATGCCCACACGATAGGTATCCGGATAGTTGTGGGGAAAGTGTGCAAACTCTGCGAGTCAAATCTATTCGAATAGCCGCGTCCGCGGTCATGGACGGGTTGCAAAGGTCTACCTTTACCGGGGCTTGCGTTTTGTTTTGATAAATGCTTTGCAAAGAAAGTGTTGTGTTGGATGTACCGGAAAGGTACGGAAAATGGGCGTGTGTTGACCATATGGAGATGGTCGTGGTAAAAATTGAGACCAAGTGGGGAACTCTTACCTATTGTTTCTTGAAGAAGAACTCTTCTTTAGCAAAGATATAGAGATGTCATAGGACTTCCATAGCGCCCGCATCAATTGAGATGCCGGAACGCTACCTCTTCTTTAAAGATAAAGAGATGTCATAGGACCACCATAGTGTCCCCATCACTTGAGATGTTGGGATGCTATATCCACAAGAGAAACTGATTCTCTTTCACATGCTATATCCACAAGAGAAACTGATTCTCTTTCACATGCTATATCCACAACAGAAACTATTCTTCCTCTCTTGTCTCTTTTAGTTAGCATTGTCAGCACCTTTCTTGATGGTTTGCGAGTACAATTCCAATGTACTCACGGCTTTGTCCCTGGCTATTTACTTGGCCAGACTTGGAGGAACACGATGGATGAAGAAGGAGTTGACGACGTCTATGCGAGCTAGGAACGTCTTCCCAGTCGCTTGCTCGTAGGGTTATGGCAGATGACTTGGGTACTGCGCTGCCGAAGTGATGATGCTACTCTGATGTTTAGTTAGGCCCTTCGAGGCTATTATGTAAGTATTGGTCATGTGACCATGTTGTAATTTTCTTATTCCGCTTTGTAATGGATGGTGTAATTTGATATCAGTTCGGTTATGTGTTCACGACGCACTGATCATGGGATCGTGAACTGTATACATAACAGGGAATTTCGGGCTGCTAGTCCGGGGTCCCCACAGAGCTGGTATCAGAGCTATCCTGACTGTAGGAGACCTTAGTTAGCATGGACGTTAGTTAGGAAACAATTACTTGGGAAAAATATTTATGAAACAAATTGTTTCTTCAGTCGGAAGTATAGCTTCTACTCCTCTTATTTAATCAAAGCTCCTAAATTCTTATCTCTCTGCTTTATAAATGTTCGAAAATTCTTACTCTATTGTCTCATCCACTTCAAAACTACATATTGGACGATGTCCCCAACTCAGACCGGAGACTCTAACTCAAAGATGGATCAATCCCTCGGGAAGACTCGTGTATGTCCAACCGCAGCTATTCAAGATTGGAGGCCGACTTAGTGTGCAGATAAAAGAATAATAACATCATGTCTTTGGTTTTCACCAAAGTCTGTCAAGGATCTGACCTTGTTCCTCCAGGGACTTGCACTTTTTGCAGTCGTCAGGGATCAAGTCCTCAGTTCTTGACTAGTAATTTTTAGGCCAGCCACCAGAAGTTGCCGACTTCGGGAGTACCTCAACAGCTACCCCTTCGAAGACCTCATGTTTCCGGGATGTCGAGACTAGAAGTTCTACGCAGTTTTCGCCTCCACTTCAACCTCAACGGCTCAACATCAACGGCTCAACACCCGGCCGCCTCACCATCAACTGCTTCGAGAATCCTTGTTAAAGATGATGTCAATAAGCTGAGGATGGCAACATATGTGACCGGGCCCCAAACCTATAGGATGGATAGGACAAACTCAATCGCTTTGATTGAGCTACCCCCGCGCATTAGGAATTTTTGGGTACTTAGAGTACCATGTCTGGTTTGATGATTGTTTGTAGTTCCCTAGTGTGTTGCCTTGAGTGTTTGCATCTGTTTGTTGTGTGCATGTATGTCTTGCTATCTAGACGTTCCCGCCCTTTTTAATTGTTTGAAATTTGCGAAACAGAAATTAAAAATGGAAATCTGCCAGTGTACTGTTTTGCTAATAAAAATAGTTCGGTAGCTCCGATTGATGTGATTCCAATTGCACTAGAACCAGTATGAAATTATCTTTCAGACGCCACTGACCTTGTATTTTTAGGATTTTTGTGCGATTTTTAATAAATAAAACTTGATCACTGTTTCTGGTTAGTATTTTGAGTCTCAAAAATAGAAAAATAAATATTTTTGAATGATTCCAATTGTGTTGATCTTGTTTTGTTTCTGTGCATCTAGGAAAAATACCAGTAGCTCCTGTTAGTGGTATTTTGTCTCTGGTTATGATTGTATGGGTGTCGCATGCCATGGTAGGATTAAAGTTTGCCTCGCCGGTGGATTGTTAACTGCTAGTTAGTTGGGTAGATTAACGAAAGACTCTAACTCTAAACCCGTTAGCAGTCGTTTTTCAAACATCAGGGAAACTAACTCAGACCCCTACCTACGCCGACTACTTTCAAGGTCATCTGAAGCATCTCCACTACGCCCAGAAAGCAGAAGCCCCTACCTTCAAGAGTGACTGCACCTCTGCGAGAAGCTTTACTAACTGGGTCTAACCTTGGAGTATAGTCGTGCTAACCTCTAGGATATCTTCTTCAAAATACCCCCCTAACACACCGTCTAACCCGTTGAGTGAACAATAGCGTCAAAACCAAGCTACATCACCTTGTTCATCTGGTCCTCATCAAATGAAGCTCCTGAAGATACTCCAAGACTCAAGACTTTAGGCGTAGTTTACCCGCTAACTTCTTAGTTGTTACTGAAGTCAGCACTGACCCTCAAGCTGAAGATTGTCTTCGACGACCCCTACTGCTGCTTCATATGGGTACCAACCAGGCATTTCTTCAACTTACTAACTCACCGCGCGTCCCATATGGCTCAGTTAACACCGCGAGTGTCTCTTGATGTGGTGGTCTGCACGTCGCCCCCGAAGATTCTTCAGCTGAACAAGGAAGACCGATGACTTCTTCAGAAGCCCCAGACAGAACCTCAAGACAGAAGCTCTGAGTTTTTCCGAAAGCCCGATGAAAAATCATAAGGGTGGAAGACTTCGTCTTCCACCAAAAGTTGGAGCTAACCCTAGCATTTTAAACCTTTCTAACACACCGTTGGAAACGTAGGATGCACTAACCCCTCTTGAAGCCATGGACTACACAACGCCCTCTGAAGATGTTTTCAACTCAAGACAGGAGATCAATGACTTCTCCAAGAAGCGCCCGACAAGACCCGTGGCTGAAGCTTACGCTTTTAACGCCCCCTCCCCGGTGAACAATTTTAAGGGTGGAAGACTTCGTCTTCCACTAAATTTAGGTTAACTCTAAAAAGTTTTCAACCCTGCTAAGGCACCATTGGAGTGCACTAACTTTTCCGAAGTCATGGACTCCGCTAGGATTGATAAGAAGCTACAAGTCTAACATCTGCAGGGAGTAGTCAACCTCTTCATGAAGCTCGCCATCGGCCGAAATCCCTCATGTCTCCTAGAAGATGAAGCAACGACCTTCTCTACAATGGTGCATCTACAGAAGGATGGAGTCTAACTTTCGTTAAGCATTACAACCCCTCTAGTTCTGCGCTCAGTAATCTCGGGACGAGATTATTTTAAGGGTGGAAGATCTGTAACACCCCAACTTTTGCAACCTTGTTTAGTTGCCCTTATTTCAAAAATCAGGGGGAACAAAAACTTTTTCTTAAGACTAGATAGATGAATTGCCTTGATCTGTTGGTAGATGAATTGTCTTGATTTGCTTGTTGATTTTTTTTTTTCTTGAGCTACCTCATAGAACAACACCCCTAGTGGTTAAACAAGCAACTCACCAAATAAAACACATGTGTGACTTAGGAAATGTTGTTTTCCTTCTTACTACATCAAGCCTCTCTCCTGATGACAACATGAGTGTGCCATCTTGATTTTTCTCTTTGTGGTACAAGATAGCTCAATCATCCTTAATTCAAAACTTGGTACCCTCTACCCCTCATCACATCCTTCTCTTGTACTCACTCATCCTTGTTGGATTTGAGGCCATGTCGATCATCTGTGTTGACAGGCTTAGAATGTCCAGACTTTGGCAATTGATCTCTAAGCACCCACAACTGTTATTGTTGACTTCAATGCATGGATCTCATCTATGCAACACCCTATTCAACCTCCACGTGCTGCATGTCTCATTCTATCCTTGCAGCACATTTATTCACTTGATCTTGTACCCTATCCAATGTTTAACCTCAAGATCACTTCCTTCACTTTTACCTCTTGTTTTTGTTTTCATCCAAGTTTATCTTCACAAAACCAAGAGTGGGAATGATGGATACATTTTGTAGCCCTCATCTACCCTTGAGAACACTTCTCCCTAAATTAGTTTTCTTTCTCTAAACCCTACTGTTTTCTTCTCTGGTTTTGACCACAAAAGCACTTCTAGTTTTATTAAATCTTTTCAAAATATTTCTTCAAACAAAACAAAGAACTGAAATGGGTTTTGCTTCTCATCTCATTTCTACCAAGTACTGATTTCTAAAACATTATTTCTTTATCTTGCCTTCTTTTTAACAAAAGGCTTGTTTATGGTACCTATACCATTTCTTGTTTGCTTTAAATTTGAGAAAACTCTACTTCACTTGAGAAAGTAAGTAGAACATTTTGAACTCCTATGTTCCAACTAGTTTTCTCTCAACATCTTCAAAATTCCATTTCACTTGAGTACATTCCCAATTGTCCCTAGACAATTGAGGTGTTTCAAATACTTTTCAAATAAGTTCTATTTCAAATAAAAACTTCTAATCATCAAATATACCTTTGGATCTATTTTTCATCTTTTGTTAGTCCCAACCATAGTGGTAACAATTATCCTTGGAGTACATGTCACCCTTCCCATTATTTTTATCTATATGTATCTACTTCTATTTTTATCATCATCAAAGTCACTCTTTGACATTTTCTCCGCAACATCATGCACATATCTATTCACATGGATGTTGTGCCTCTCCCTCTCATTGTTCACTTGTATTTGGCAAGAATGGAGCCGGCCAATTATGTTGGCATGGCAAAATTTTCGGCCAGCCCCTTCCTCTTCTTTTCCTTCCTCCACAAGCTTTGCCTCCCAACTACCCCAATCACTAAATGGGCAGCCACCCACCTTGGCCAATCAAGTGAAGAGCTGCCACCACTCCCTCCCTCTATAAAACCTCATAGCCGGCCACCCCCTCCTCTCTTTGCTCTCATTTTTCACTCCCCACTCCTTCCTCCACTCCCTCACACTCCTCTCATACCTCTTACCCACGAGCTGCTGCTCCTCCCAAGCTCCATGGCCGGCCATGGCCATGGAAATCCACCTAGATGAAGCTCCCCTCCTCCCTCAAGCCTCCCCTCACCATGAGAGCTTCCCTCTCACTCTCTTCTCCCCTAATCTTTGATGAATCCAGCCCTATTTCTCCTTTCTCCTCTCACAATCTTGGATCTTGATGCAGGTGCATGTTGGTCCAAGCATGGAGAAGGTTGAGCTATCCTCAGATCTGAAGTTCTTGAGCAAAGTTCGTCCAAAACCTTGCAGTAATTTCTGCTACTTTGCTGTTTCAGATTCTGGTACGATCTTGTAAAATCCACCGAATCTCGTGTGCAGATCCAAATCGAGTGATTCAAAGTTCCACAGTTAGATACGGAAAAGATCTACAACTTGGCGTTGGTCTCACCCTCAAATTCGTTACGGATTTTGCATGGTAAATAAAGTCCTGAAAACATGCAGAGTCACTGTTTGTTAGATTTCTCCCGTTTTACAAAACCTTTTTGAGCAAACTCAACGGTGGGTGAAAGCCCTCTCCAATACCTTCATTTTGGCGGTGGTTTCACTTCGATTGACCTCCTAAAACTGAAATGGTTCACAGATCAAGATCTGGTCAGATCTGACTTTGTCGAATTAAACCAGGAGCTTGAAGACGAATTTTTGAATGAAACCAACTGGGTAAGAACCACCTATTCAATACCTTTCAGATGCAACTGACCTCATATTTTTATCATTTGTGTACGATTTGTGGTGAATTAAACTTGTTCTGTGTGTTCTGCAGACATGGCTGTTAGCTTTTAATTCATCAAAAATCCATTTTTGAACCTAATTGAGTGATTCCAATTCTGTAAGACTACTGAATGTTTTCTTAATCACCTCAAACAAGTTTCAAAACTATATCTGTTCTGTAACTCCAGAAAGAAAGAAAATGGTACAGACATGCAGTAAATTTGTAAATCCATTTGTGAGAGTTTCAGAAATAATTTGAACCCAAATCCAATTGTGTATGCATCTCTGTTTAATTACCTTTCAAATGCAAGTGGCCTCATATTTTTAGGATTTTTCTACGAATTATGGCTTACAGATCTTGTTTTCTGGACAGTCAGATTCAAAGAAATTCCTAAAATAGTAGGATTAACCTTTTTGGGTGATTCCAATTGGGTTAGTCTTGTATTAGTACTGGTTATCTAGGAAAAATGTTATTAGTCTCTGTTCATACATATTTGTTGCTGTTAGTAACGTTTATGTGTGACATGCATTGTTGAAGCAAAACTTTTCGGTTTATTTAAAACCCTTGACCAACTCTTTTAGTAGAGATGGGCAACCCTTGTTTTATGCTTGCAAAATAAAACCTCTGCAACCTAACATTAGCTCTTTTGTTTTGCTTAAGTTCTCAAATGATGTGGAATATGGTTTGCTTCCTATTTTGGTTGTAGTGTTATGGGAACAAATTATGTTAGGAAATCTGTTTTCTACTTTTCCAAAAATGTTTGAAAAGGTATTGTGAATGTTTGTGATGCCAAACTAATGCACTTGTCCTCCTTTTTATGTTATCTACCAGGGGATACTTAGTTTGTGCCATGGTGATAGCTAGAGAGGCAATTGCTAAGTCGTGGCACTCTCATACCTCTACTAGGTAAATAAATGGGGTTTTCTAAATTAAAACTCTTAAAATTGTTTTGTGGTATCTATAAGTATTTTGTAGGCTATCCCTTATTAAGGTGGTTAGCTACTGATTGTTGATTGTTGTATGTTTGTTATGTTGGTGCAATGTGATTGATTGTGTTCCTTTTATATTTTCCGGCGATAGATGCGAACAATTCCGGAGAAGAAGAAGTGGAATCGGACGAGGATTTTATTTATATATGTTGTTGGAATTCTTATATTGATGGAGTTGAAGAAGTACAGGGACAAATAAGCCAAGGCAAGCCATCTTTTGATCTCTGATTTGGTGTCTAGTTGGATGTCATTTGTTTATGTCCAAAGCACCTTGAATTCTATGTGTGTTATTCTCTCTATTTATGTCATCTATGTGTTTTCCAAGTGGGGTACTCCCTAGTGGTGATACTCCACCTTTGTCATGTGATTATGGGATCAATGGCATCATGGCCGTGCTATTCCCCTTGGTTATCATGTATGCCCAACTTGAGCATGCATCATCTCAAGAAAATAACTTACATCACACCCACCCCCTTTGTAGTATAGAGGTATCAATGTCATGATCTTGGTGTATTCTCAACTTGAGAGGAGTATGCCGTGTACCATATTGGGGAGTATGTTGGATAGTGATACTCCACTATCTAAGTTGTATTTTTAGCACCACAAATCTGAAAGTATAATCCTCCTTGTGTTGTCATAATACATGCTTACCTTAAAGCAAGTATGATCCACTCCATTACCCTTTTGTTTACACCATCTATGGCGTGATGACTCTCATCTCGGCCATAGTGCAATTCTAGTTCAACTCATGAAACTATAGGTTGGGAACCCCTCAAGGCTTACCTTGTTGTAAATGTTTTATGAAAACCTTGGGTGAGTTAACCCAAGTGTATGGTTTAAGAAAGCAAAGGATCTTGGTAAAGATGATCGGAAAAGTGGTGTATGGCTGTTTGTTGAACAACCAAGGTGTTGTGGGAAAAATGGTTTTAAAAAGGAGCACTCGCGTATAAGTGTACACCAGCCCAACTTTTATCGCGCAACCACTCTACCCTGGTGTGGGACGGGGCTTAGCCCGTAGTTTGTTGAAGCTGGCAGGAGCACCCTTCACAACTTTCTAGGGAGGGTCATGACGACCTCCGACGCCGGGTTGCGCTCTGGAGGAGGCAATACACTGTCTTAACTGATAGCCGGACGATTACGAGGGTCTTCGTCATGGCGCCGGAGATACGCTCAAAAGGAGGTATGCTGCCGGGGTGCCGGGAAGGGGTAAGCCCGCAGGGAAGGACTCGTGCCGGTGGAGATGGGCGAAAGGTTATGTCCGGGTATCCGTCGTGGCATATGTTGTTATGCGGGGATGATGCCCACACGATAGGTATCCGGATAGTTGTGGGGAAAGTGTGCAAACTCTGCAGAGTCAAATCTATTCGAATAGCCGCGTCCGCGGTCATGGACGGGTTGCAAAGGTCTACCTTTACCGGGGCTTGCGTTTTGTTTTGATAAATGCTTTGCAAAGAAAGTGTTGTGTTGGATGTACCGGAAAGGTACGGAAAATGGGCGTGTGTTGACCATATGGAGATGGTCGTGGTAAAAATTGAGACCAAGTGGGGAACTCTTACCTATTGTTTCTTGAAGAAGAACTCTTCTTTAGCAAAGATATAGAGATGTCATAGGACTTCCATAGCGCCCGCATCAATTGAGATGCCGGAACGCTACCTCTTCTTTAAAGATAAAGAGATGTCATAGGACCACCATAGTGTCCCCATCACTTGAGATGTTGGGATGCTATATCCACAAGAGAAACTGATTCTCTTTCACATGCTATATCCACAAGAGAAACTGATTCTCTTTCACATGCTATATCCACAACAGAAACTATTCTTCCTCTCTTGTCTCTTTTAGTTAGCATTGTCAGCACCTTTCTTGATGGTTTGCGAGTACAATTCCAATGTACTCACGGCTTTGTCCCCGGCTATTTACTTGGCCGGACTTGGAGGAACACGATGGATGAAGAAGGAGTTGACGACGTCTATGCGAGCTAGGAACGTCTTCCCGGTCGGTTGCTCGTAGGGTTATGGCGAGATGACTTGGGTACTGCGCTGCTCGAAGTGATGATGCTACTCGATGTTTAGTTAGGCCCTTCGAGGCTATTATGTAAGTATTGGTCATGTGACCATGTTGTAATTTTCTTATTCCGCTTTGTAATGGATGGTGTAATTTGATATCAGTTCGGTTATGTGTTCACGACGCACTGATCATGGGATCGTGAACTGTATACATAACAGGGAATTTCGGGCTGCTAGTCCGGGGTCCCCACAGTTCCCACCGCCGGGAAAGAAGCGAAAGGCGCCGGAGCCGCTGCTTAAGGTATGGAAGACGAGGTCTGTTTTCTGGGACTTGCCGTACTGGAAGATCCTCCGTGTGCCTCACAGCCTTGATGTCATGCACATCACGAAGAACGTGTGCGAGAGTCTGCTTGGTACCCTCCTCAACATGCCAGAGAAGACCAAAGATGGGCCGAAAGCAAGGTACGACTTGCAATCAATTGGGAGCAGGGAGGAGCTTCACGCGGGATGCCCTAATGATGATGATGATGATGACGATGACGATGATGAGGCGGAGGACACGCAAAGTCGTCGCAACGGCAAAAATGCCAAAAAGATTGAATATTACTGCCCCCCCCGCGTGCTTCACTCTAAGTCAGAAGGAGATCGAGCAGTTTTTCGACTGTCTCCTAGGAGTAAAAATTCCTTACGGTTACGCGGGGAAGATAAGAAGGTACCTAGACAAAGCGAAGCAGAGGTTCAGCGGGATGAAGTCTCACGACTGTCACGTGCTGATGACGCAGATACTTCCGGTTGCAATCCGTGGGATCATGGACGCGCACGTCCGTGAAACGCTTTTGGCCTATGCAACTTTTTCGACGTCATCTCTCGGAAGTCCGTTGGCGTGAGGCAACTTAGAAGGCTACAGGAAGAGATCGTGGTGATACTGTGCGAGCTTGAGATGTACTTCCCGCCCGCATTCTTCGACGTTATGGTGCATCTGCTGGTACATATCGTGGAGGATATCATCCAACTGGGGCCGACGTTCCTGCATAGCATGATGCCGTTCGAAAGGATGAATGGTGTCATCAAAGGGTACGTTCGCAACAGGGCACGTCCAGACGGAAGCATAGCCAAGGGCTTTCTGACCGAAGAGTGCATCTCCTTCTGCACGAGTTATCTACAAATCGAGAACCCCGTTGGCCTGCCCGTAAACAAGCATCTTGGGAAGCTCGCTGGATGGGGTCACCGCGACGGTAGCCGCGAAATGCATGTCGACTTCAAGGGTCGAATCGCCGACTTTGAAAGAGCAAACCTAGTCGCGGTACAACACATAGACGTGGTCGATCCTTGGGTGGTAGAGCACAAAACCTTCATCGCAAAGACGTATAGTGATCAGGCCAACAGAGGACGGACGGAGATATAATCAAAGAGCACAACTCAACCTTCACGCGGTGGTTCAAGGACAAGATGCTGACGTACCCTATATACGAGGATTCTTCTGCGGAAGAAAAACTCATATTCGCCTTGTCACAGGGCGCCAAACACAACCTGATGACATTTCAGGCATACGATATCAACGACTACACATTCTACACCAAGGAAAAGGACATGAAGAGCGATTATCAGAACTCCGGGGTAACGATGGAGTCCTACACCGGTGATGTCAAGCAGAGATACTACGGAAAGATCGAGGAGATCTGGGAGCTGAGCTACGCCGGAGAGAATGTGCCGATGTTCCGTGTCAGGTGGGCCAAGAACGTCATAAAAGAAGACCGACATTTCACCACCATGGTTATACCCGAAGCCAAATCCAAGACAGCGGGCGCAAAGGTCACCGCGAAATATTAGCCATGGGTACTAGCTTCCCAAGTGGACCAATGCTTCTTCATTACCGACCCGCAAAAGCCCAGCCGTGTTGTCGTGAGGAGAGGCAAAAGGAGCATCATCGGAATGGATGGAGCCGCCAACGAGCTAGACTTTGACCAGTACGGCGATCCGAAGATGGAAGATGACGACGACGATGATGAAGAACCATACACAACAAGAAGAAGCGGGACCACCCTACCTAAAGGCCGTCCATTCAAGAGAAGAAGTCAAGGAGTTCCGGGGCTAAATTATTCAACCGCGAGAAAGAAGGGCAAGAAGATTGTGAAAAGATAATTATGTATCATTTTCTTGTATGAATAATGGATGTCATATTGTTAATCTACACATTGTACCGATCAAAATAGACATATAATTTATATTTTCTAGATTCTACGATATTTTAAATATTCTACATAATTATAATTATTTATGCCTTTTATTTTGGTGTATTATGCTATTTTGGATGTTTATTATAGTGTTAAATCAATTTAAAAAGAAAAGGAAAAAAATTGGGGCTGCCGGGGTTCGAACTCGGCCGGCCGAGGTAAACCGAACAGAGAGGGGGAGCAAGCCACTGCGGTACAATTCGGATCTTGTCAACTGTAGGTGCCGCGAGCCTTTTGACCTAAACCTAAAGAGGCAGTGGTGCACCCCGAGAGGTGCGCTATTGCTAAGCCTCGTAGTGGCGCACCCCTAGAGGTGCGCTATTGCTAAGGGGAGTCGGGGACTTAGTCAAATCCCGACCATCTTCTTCTCCCCATCCCCATTCACCATTCCCCAATCCCCGCCGGCGCCCCCTCTCGATCTCGATCTCGCCCGCATTCACCGACGCCTCTCTCCACCAGACCCTCTCCCCCTCGAATCCCCGCCGGCGACCACCTCTCCCACCGCCGGCGCCCCATCCTCTTCCTCGTCGCTCCCCAGGCTGCACACCGTGGAGCAGGAGTAGGAGAAGTGCACGCCGCCTGCGACCTCGTCCTCGATCTCACCGCCGAGGAGCCGCACGCCCTCGACCTCTGACGCTGCCTGCGACCTCGTCCTCGACCTCACCGCGGAGGAGCCTTCGACCGCTAACGCCACACGCCTTCACCGTTGCACATCCTTCCCAGGTAGCCACCGTGCTCCTCCCCTCGTCCTCCTCTGCTAGGTTGACTGCTAGGTGCTACTCCTGCTGCTTGGTGCTCCCCCTCGAGCCGGCAATGCTGCTGCTGCTCGGTGCTCCCCCTTGAGCCGGCGATGATGCTGCTGCTCGGTGCTCCCCCTTGAGCCGGCACTGCTGCTGCTGCTTGGTGCTGCTGCTGCTAGATAGGTTGATGCTGCTGTTAGGTGCTGCTGCTGTTAGGCTGCTGTTAGGTGCTGCTGCTGTTAGGCTGTTGTGATTTTAAGCTACTGACTACAAAAGAATTAGTAGTTACTAAATGGCAGAGAAACTAAAATTAGATACAACATACTACTGCTGATTTAACTGCAAAAGAATTAGTAATGAAGAAGAAGCATGGCACTATGAGCATCAGCACTCCTACTGCTGTTAATTTCTGTCATGATGATGTTGTAGAAATGTGGTTTCCATACTCTGTAATTGCTCAAGTACTCTGCTGTTCATCAAATCAAGGTTAAAATAAGTTAATCATGATGGAAATGTTCTCTTTAAATGACTTGAGCACTGGCATTCATTGATGCAACATAGCTTGGCCTAATCATTTTGTGATTACATTTCTTGGCAGTTCATGCTAACATGGATAACATAGGGGTTGTCAAGATGCTTAATTGATAGTCTAGTGAAGCAAAACAAAATTGCTAAGAAACTAGTCTGTGCACCTTATGCAAACCAAATGAGGAATTTTGATTTCACAAAAGGTGGTTCTCTGTAGTTCATCGGAGTTCTTTGTTGCAAATGCAGTTAGTTAGTGTAATGCACATCTATTTTGCTATGGTGTAACATGCTAGGTGTGCTTTTGATAATACGAATTACTGCCACGCTAACTGAACCCGAAAGTAATTTACTATCAATTCATTTGATGAAAGGTATTGCGAGTGCTAAGCTGAAGCAAAATAATATTGTAGAAGCAATTCTGTGACCAAGAAAAATTTATAAAAATCCATTTGAAACATATCCGAGTACAACTCACTATTGAAACATATGCCTAGGTTACTGAATCTTTGTGAATTTATATCTAGGATGTGTTTTTCCATGCCTAGGTTACTGATTCATTGTCAGGTGGGCCAAGTACTATTTCAGCTGCTGCTAGCTTGCTTGCTGCTGCTAGCTAGATTGCTGTTGCTACTAGGTGATGTTGAATATGTCTATGCTATGTCTCTGGTTATATGCATATCATAAAGGTAGCAGCATTTCCATTGATCTTGGACTCTTGGTAGTGTAGCAAGAAAGGAAGGGGGAAAATCATGGAAAATATCATTGAAAAGCTGCTGCTGCTGTTAGGTTGTTGCTTAGGTGTTGCTGCTGTTAGATGTTGCTTAGGTGCTGCTGCTGCTGTTAGGTTCACAATTGCTGCTGCTGCTTAGGAGCAGTAGTGTTGTTGCTTAAAATTGATTTAGTAACTCACAAGTGAAATTTGAACACCTTGAACTGCAAGCCTCGTCGCTTAGTAACTCACAATTGCATGCTATTAAGAGCATTGTTACATGTAAAGTACACTTGTTTATAAATCAAAACTCACAATCTTCCCATAGCCTATTGTTTATAAATCAAACCTGTGTCCAGATGTTCACATTTTTTGTAATTCAGTTTGCTGACATTATTAGTAGTAAAATGAAATTTGAGATTTTTAAACCTGGGTACCTTACTCTGTCGAAAGCATACAAGTGTCTGTAGGCTTTCAAAACTAGAAGGCTGAAAAAATTGTTTGTGTTCTTGACATTTGGAGTATTTTTGCCGATGATGTGTGTTTTGATTCCAGCCTCAGTACAAGTAACACCACAATTGTTTTCACCGAAATGAATAACCACCATTGTGTACTTGTACATGTACACTCAAATATGAATAACCACCATTTTAGTTGCTAGGTTGATTGTTGCTGCTGGTAGGTTCTTAAAGTTACTGATTTGTTACTGATTTTTCTATTCATTTAATAGTTTACATCATCTTTCAGAGCCCTTGAACAAGAGCACCTGACCATCGCTGCCGCATCTTCCTCGACCCGGAGCAACAACTCACCTCTCGGAGACTCCACGCGACTCACGGTGAGCAACACCTCACCTCTCCTGGTCCTGATGGTGCTGATGGTGCTTGCTGCTGGTGCTCCTAGTGCTTGCTGCTACTAGTGCTTGCTACCGGTGCTGATGGTGCTTGATGTTGGTGCTCCTGGTGCTTGCTGCTGGTGCTACTAGTGCTGATGGTGCTTTCTGTTGGTACTGATGGTGCTTGTTGCTGCTTGCTGCTGCTTGCTACTGCTGCTGGCTGCTAGCTGCTAGCTGCTTGCTGCTTTCTGCTTGATGATGCTTGCTGCTTGCTGTACTGCCCATGGTTAGCTGATGCATATGGTGTATATGGAGGAACAATTGTGTATGTGCCATGGTGCTCAGCTGGTGGATTGTTTTGCATGTGTATATGGTGTCATTTTCTTGTGCAGGGATCGACAGAGTTGCCCATTATCGCCGAAATGTTGATTCATTCCCGTTTCGGCGAAAATGGGGCACTCATATGTCCATAGATTAGCATAGGTCATGCCCAATTTTTCCGTGAAATCTTGCGCTAATTTATGCATTTTTTCCTACTTAGTTCGAACATGGCCGACAACGATGAGGCCGGCGGCAGCGGAAGCAAGCCATTCTGGATGCTAACCGATGAAATGGAGGTGATGGAGTCACAACCTCGCCGCGACGACGGCGAGGATGATGGCACCGATCCGAGTACCGAGCGGACGATGCCGCCGACGATGACACCACCGATGGTGCCGGCGAGGATGACCACACCACGGATGGTGCCGGCGAGGATGACACCGGCAAACCGAAGAAGCTACGGAGGGAGCGTCGCCCGAATGTGCTCAGCACCGTGAAGCAGGCATTCACCGAAGTGAACGCCACTGGGCTTCCAATGGCGCCCCCTGATTTAGTCAAAGGGTACGCTGCCCAACTCGGGTGCATCCTCCGGAGCACGGTATCGATCAACACCGAGAACCTCAGGCATCCTGACCGAGCGAATTTGCGCACCCTCCTCTTCAAGAAGCTGCACGAACGATACGAGTTCCCGGTGGACTGCTCAGAAAAGCGTCTCATGCGGAACAAAGTACACAATGCCGCCCTCACGAAGATGAGCACCGCCCTCGCTAGTTGGAGGAACCGAGTGAAGAAAATGATTAATAGTGGTGAGAGTTACGAGAAGATCAAGGAGTCAAATCCCTCGATCACCGAG
>NC_061514.1:355723691-355857405 GCF_022539505.1 Lolium rigidum
TCAATATCATAATCTTGTTTCCTTTCTCATTCAAGATTCAAGGATTGGGACTTCTTCTGTTGTTGCTAGTCTTAACTGAAGACTAATTTGATAACCTACTCCTAATTGGTAAATAGGTCTTTGTTTTCCCTTACTACCAAACTTGCAGTAATAGTGCTTAATAAGGTACTAACCATGGAAATGGTTGTGATGGTTTATTTTCCTAA
This sequence comes from Lolium rigidum, assembly GCF_022539505.1. Classification (NCBI taxonomy): domain Eukaryota; kingdom Viridiplantae; phylum Streptophyta; class Magnoliopsida; order Poales; family Poaceae; genus Lolium; species Lolium rigidum. The sequence goes on from NC_061514.1 coordinate 355,723,898, forward strand.
GAATGGATTAGACTCATTTAGTCCATCCAATCATGGTTTATAGTTGATACCTATGACTATTTTGGATTATTTAGGTTCCATGAAAGGAATCTTTCTATTAGTCTTTAGTTTTGGTATAATCAATCTCCTTCGGTCTTTGGCCTTCTCGAGCTGTATTTGGTCTACAGTATCTTCTTCGTCCAACTTCATTAACTTTGTCTTACTTGAGCTTAAGTACTTCTGAGTAGATATTACTTACTTGCTCAAGTTATAATCCACTTCTTACGTCCTCGAGGTATGAACCTCGGCTTTTGGTCTGACCTTCTTCTGAAGGTTTCAACAATCTTATGAAAATAAGATCGAACTTCCTCTCAGTTCAGACCTTCTTCTTCTATTATGCTCAAAGTATTGAGTTATTGTATATCCAACTCAATCTTTACTCTACCCCTTAGAGTTTTCTTATGGTCTTCAACTCCATTTCTTCCAACTATTGGACTTATGATTAGAATATTGGTATAGGTCTTGTTTATGATTGATATTCTTCTAAGGTTTTGCGAAGAAACTTTGTGGTGTATCCACTCAATTGTGGACATCCAATGTAATTAAATCCTTTGACTAAATGTTTCTAGATCTAGCTATTTGGCTGACAAGATTTTTATTTGTTCACAAACTTTTGTTACAACTAATTAAATCATGGACTATTTGTAATACCAACTGATACCAGCTGTGGTTATTATACCAACTGTGGCTATTTGATATCTAAAAATGGATTCTATTATAGGTTCTGATCAAATGGACGAGACATCTTGTGGTGACCCGGCATACCACTGCATGGTGTAGTATGCAAGTCTGATATAACACCAATGAAACACCGTTCCACTAGTATTATATCGCTCAGAGTGGTACAACAGAAACATATGCGGGTCCAAGGCATGTCTATAGAATTACACACAGACTTTGTTACATAAGATCATCATAGCCTCCTACTTTACAATGAGGTAAAACTGCAAATAAACTCCAGAAGAATGACTCGTAGTCTAATCCTAACACGAACTCTATTTGTAGAGTATTTAACTAGCTATAGAGGCTATGAATAGATTCTAGCTAAATAGGAGCTAGGTTTTAGGAAGCTAGTTCCCTTCTACTGCTTAATCTAGGTTTTCTCCATGGTGGATGTGGTATATGACTCCTCCGATAGGTTCCTGTCCGTTGAAGTAGTTGTTGACTCCTCGGTCTTCGAGTTGTACTGTAGATCCTCCTTCGTGTCCTCCATATCTAAGCAGGGGATTTAAGAGTGGGATGAGTACGAGCGTACTCAACAAGTTCATTATAGGAAAGAGGTGTTTAATGCACTAGCTACAGCATTAGACCAGAAAGTCTAATACCAATGCAGGTTTTTATAACCATTTCTTCAAAAGGGTTGCTTTTATTCAGAAGAACTATGTCCGTCAGCCTTCACCGGTTTACTAGAACTTCATGGAGTTCCTTTCCGGCAGCGTTCGCAGTTCCAAATCCCGGAACAGGGAGTGACAGGTCACGATTCATTACACTAGGTGTGTTGCTTTACCCATAAGAGATCTTAACCTTGGTGCCAACCGAGCCGCGTGCTCGTCCACACTTCCTTTGGTGTGAGGCCCGGTATAAGGTCATAGACAATCATATTCCTCCGCTACCTCGCACACCCACCCTTTGTTGCATACCCCGACCCTGGGTCCTCGCCGGTCCTCTTATACCAATTAAGGATGGACCCCGACCACGACGACGAGCCTGGGACTCGTTAACCAAACTCCTTCGCCGGTAGCTGCAACCCATCATAGACCACTTACCGTGGGGAATTAGAATGGTATCCCCACCCCACCGCTTGCCCAACCTGGGTCAAGTGTCTACGGTAAGCGCATCCGTTGATGTACGAGAGGTGGAAATACAATTGACTATTCCGTCCCACTCCAGATCTTATGGTTAACACGAGTTTTACGGCACAAGAATCACTGGACGACATTTATTGTTTAATCCTAGATGGATATAAACCCTTGCAATGGAACCTCCACCATATCAACAAAATCCATGGTTCCATTGCCCACCACTTAGTCATATTCATAGTTATGAAAGTAGTGGTTTTGCTTTTCATGTGATAGTGATAAATATAGTACTTTGCAAGTAATTTGGTAAAAATACTCAAATGACATGAGCAAGCGATGAACTTGCCTTTCTTGACTGCAAGATTATGCAGGCAAGGTCTTCGATACGCAATAACTCCAAATTCTGAAATAGCATCATCGTCCGGTAAGGACGATGTTTAAAAGATTGGCAAGGATGCAATAATGCATAAGTATGAGATGCAATCGCTCTAAGCATGATCTAACCCCTATGATTTAGGTTTAGTGAATGGTAATGATTAGTTCAGGGTGTGTTGTACTTTTAGAGTGATTCACAAACAAGGTTCTTATTCAGGGTTGTGTTGTTTTAAAATCATAAGCAGGTGGTAAAATGCATAGTAACAATCATACACACCCAGAAATAGCAGTTGTATAATAAGTAAAGAGCAGTTGTCAATTTTAAGTTCTATAGTGCATGGTTGATAGTTACTTGTTATATACTTCAAAAGAATAACTTTGGAAGAACATGTTCTATAATGAAGAAAAAGTATGATAATTATGGTTGTGGAGTTCTATGGTTTACTATGGGTTCCAACTAGTTCCTAGGATAAGGATTTGATGGATCCCAACCAGGTTGGATTCATCAATAACTAGAACTTGTAGGGTTGAGTTAAGCTTAAGCATCTTAATCAATTTATTATAAATAGTTGCTATCAAAGTTGGTTTACTTTGCTGATGATAGTTGGATATTGGCTATAGGTTCTATTAGGCAGGATTGATGATGATTCTTTATTTACTTCAAAAGAATAACTTTTGAAGAACATACTTCTTAAATAATAAGAAGTATATCAATTAGGGTTGAGGTGGTCTAGGTTTTATTATGGAATCTACTAAAATAGGGCATAGTTGGCTCCTGGATACTATGGTTTAGAAGTGTTTAATACTAATAGGGTTTAGTGGAATATGGTTAGGTATTGCTCAAGATTTGGCATAGTTGCTCCTGAGGTTCATCACATTGGTGTGATGCTAATCATGGATAGTTAAGGATAAGATTCTTGATACTAAGGATTAGGATTGATCCTATTGGATCATCTAGGTAGGACAGGTGTGCATACATGGAATACTGAATTATGGATAATAGGGCTCCTACATTTTATGTGAACATGGCAAGTATTTATTTGCTAATTATGGTTCTATGGATCAAAAGGAAAATATCATGGTCACATATCCTAACCTAGGGTTTAGGTTAGAAACAAATTAGGGTTCATATGAATAAATTGAGCTAGGTTTTCTAATGGTATCAGGGTTTTAGGGTTTCACATGCAATGATAATTTTGTAATACCATTCAATAAGGAATTAGGGTTTGCTATTTACCATATAGTTCTATGATTAATAACTTCATTTCTAAAGTTGAAGTTATTAATAACTTTGAAATAAGAATAATATTGAATTTGGCATTTTATTATTCTTTAAACAATTAATAATTAGGGTAATTATTAATTAGGGTTTAAATCCTAAGGATTTGCCAAATTAATAAATAAAGAAAATTAGTTTTAATGTTTTCTTTATTTGTTTACTGGTTTTTATTTAATTTGGAAAGTTTTCCTAATTATTGAATTTTAGTTGCATTTTGGATTAAAAGAAGAGGCTTAATTAACAAGTATTAAATAATTGAATTATTATTAAAAATAAAAATTCCATTTTATATTTTTCTGAATTATTATGAATTTTATATGAATTTGTAAAGTTGCAGTAATTAATGAATTGAAATTTTTAACAGAAATGACTAAGTGCACCCGGAATTCTACCCAAACAGTCCATCGGGTCGGTGGGCCGCGTGACTGAGTCATCTGCCACGCAGGCATTGACCAAGGTCAAAATTGCCATGGTGGCAGAGGGGAGTTCACTGCCGGTGGAATCGGCGACGATCGCCGGAGATTCAGACCCTCCCCCGATGATTGGAGACTACTATCCTCCACAGCACGCGACAAGGAACTGATTGATGCTAGCGCCGCGCCTAATGGTCACCGGAGGTTGACCGGCGGCGATGATCTGCGACGATGGTTACGGTCGATTGACGAGAGGTATGCTACGGCACGTAATCGAACTTGGCGAGCATGCTAGGAGACTTAGAATCTCACCAGGAGTATGCTGAGCGTGACGGCGAGCTTAATGGCGGTCGGCATCGCCGGATTTCGTCGTTGACGGTGTCGGAGAAGACGAGGTCGTCGGCAACGATTCTGAGCGCGGCTGCTCGATTATTTTTGCAGGATGAACAAGTCAATGACGGTGGTCACGATGGCATCCACGGCGAGACTGGGGATGGTCTCTATCGACGGTGATGGCCGGGGTCCGAGTGAGCTAGGGTTTTCATCTGAGAAGAAATTGGGCAAGAGAGAAAGAAACCGAGGCTAGGGCTCGTCGTGGAGCTTTTATATGGCGCCAGGGGTGCTTCGTCACGACGCCGAGCGAGGAGAGGACGCCAGCGAGAGGGAGAAGCAGGGCACGTTGTCGTGCTGTCCTCCATGCCGAAGGAAGGAGATGAGGACGACCTCCTCTCTCAGATATTTGATGAAGGGGTAAGTGGGTTGGGCCAGGCTGCTATTGGGCTGCGTTGTTGGGCTCGACTGCTGGGCTGCTGCTGGGCTGGTGCGGCCAGGTATGGTCCAGGTGAGTTTTTCTCCCCTTTTTATTTTCTGTTTTTTTTAATTTTCTGTTTTTATATTTTCTATTTGAATTCATATTTGAATTCAACACTGTTTGCAGATATTTGTATTTATGCTAATTCATTCAAGATTTAGTATACTGACTGTTGTTTCACTATTCTATTTGAATTCATATTTGATATTAGATTACTTGCATATTTTTGAACTTATTCAAAATAACACTTAGACATAAACTTATATTTTTACTTTAATTCCCTTTCTATCATGCAATTTATTCTGTTTAGTATTATGAGAATGGATACTGTCATCTCAATGTATTTCAGAGATTGTGATTATGTCTTGGTTTCCATTTGAGGAATTAATCACTTGCATATTATTTTATATGAGTAACATTTTATTAGGGCTTTATGATTTCTATTACCACCCCTTTGGAAAGTTAACACCATTATTATCTTTGAAGGTACCTAAGGTGGGTATTGTCTCCCTCAAGGTTGATCTTGGTTACAAAAATAAGTGGTTGATAACCACACATGGGTTTAGTTATAAGACTTAGCATTAGGTGGCTCTTTTGTTTTATAATTGAAGCATAGGATTTAATTAATGAACCATTAGGGTTCAAACTATATTCTCCTAATGTCACATGGTTTGAATCTCAAATATGGCTTAGATTTTAGTTGTGATAACCCAAATGATACACAAACTAGAGTTGAGATATAATTCTAGGTTGTAGATATGGGATGACACCATATTGCATGTGCTAGGGTTTAATCTCCCCTAACCATGATAAGGTGGGTACTTGCTTAATATTTCATGTGCTTCCCTAATTACTAAGGCTTTAAGAATTGGTTTTATCTTCAACCAATTAACTTCTATTATTATCCCCAACTTATCATTAAAGTAACTATATTGATTGTAGTTCTTTTTATAGTTAACTTTGGTCATATGGATGGGTGGTTTCTCACCATATAAAGTTTAGAGTTTGTCTCTAAAGGTTTTCTATTGTTCTTCATTTGAGGAATAAGTGGAATGTAGATATGGTAGGATTCTACTTATGATCACCAAGTGATTCACAAGTTAAGGTTGGGATATAAGACTAGGGTTGCTTACTATTGATCTCCCTATAATTTCATGTGGTGAATGATATCTACTTATCCTATTAGGTTTTAACTTACCCTCACATACATCAAGAGCATGATCATGTATTAAGCATGATCAACTTGTTCTTAATATCTTTACCTCAAGTTCTTAGGGTTTATGATCATCACTCAATTTGTAATGATCAAGGTTTGGCTTCCTAAGGTATTTCTAATGTAATGGTTTATTCTAGGGTTTATGGTGTATTCACCATATCTTAATAGATATTAAGTCCAAAACTCCACTTCGCTATGTTGGGTTGAGTTAAACTCCTCCTTACTTTATCAATTCAGGGATATGGTATTATTCCATGTGATATTAGATTGTCTCACCACTCCAAAGGAAATGGTTTACAACCAAATACTTTAATTCAAAGGTTGTCCTTTGTTTATTAATAGGTAAAGCTAGGTTTAGAGTAAATGGTCTCTCTCATTTGGGAAGGCTTGAATAATACTCTAGGGTTCCTCTTGAAGATAATGTTGTGATCATATGGATGTTTATATCCAAGGTGTGCCTCAAGGTTTGTCATTGCTTCCCTAAATAAAATAGGACTCTCACCTCTTTAAGTTTGATGTAAAACTATTTGGAATAGAGAAGAATATATATATTTCTAAAGTTGATCTCCTTGTCATGATTCCATGTTTTAAGTGGAATCCATACCATGAGGTGTATGGTAGGATCATGGATTAGTTTTAAGATATGGGAAAGATAAGTGAAGAATGGTTTCTTCATTTTATTGTTACTTGGTTTGTAACTAAACAGATGTTCTTATGTTATGGCAATGATTACCATATTATGATCTGTTATGAGATCAAGCAATTGATCATTGATTAATGTGTTGTTGTGTTGAATATTAATTCCATTTGATCTAACCCCTTAGATCAAATCATCTCTACCCAAAACAAGGTTTTAACAAAGTCACATTGAGGTTTATAGCGCTTGACTTGATGAGCTACTTCAATTCCACCAAGGTCAAGTGAAACTTCAGCTATCGTGGATCGTTTTACTTTAAAGCGCGAAAGTTCCCCAGATTTTCTATGCATGGATGCAATGCACACATCTGTTTCCTCTATTTTTGTAACCCCAATACCTGGGATATTACACATCTACTACTTTATCTCGCAGTATTGATATTATACCAATTGTGGTCTTCTGATATCGACTATGGTCTTCTTATGTCTGCTATGATTTCATATATCACCTTTCTTCATTCAGGGTTTATTTTGCAAGAAAACCACTAGCTGACACTATGAATATAGTATCCTAAGTGATTTCCCATGCATTCCCTCTTCTATGTTGACTATGGATCTGCTCGGCTTCACCATAATCACCATATTTCTTACCTTCATGCTTTTCATGTACTAAAGTACTCCTCTCGTTGAGGTAAAGCATGAATGTTGATTGGTACTTCCTTCGGAGTATTGTGGTTGCTTCCCACAACTTTGTTTCCTTTATCTCGCCGCTTGGAATGCGGGAGGTCAAGTGGGGCCGATACATGTGCCCAGCATCGCGGCAGCGAACTCAAGCTTCCACGTGTCGCCGACGGTGCCGCTCCACCCGACGCCGGCGTCGGGCTCCACTCGTACGCCGCCGCTCCACCCGACGCCGTAGCTCCAACCGCCGCCGCAGCTCCAACCGGTCGCATCGACGCCCCCAACCGCCGCCCTTGTATCGACAAGTAGCCGAGATCGACGCCATCAAGGAGGTAAACTCATTAGTTACTCCTTCGCGTCATCTTCTTTAACTATATATGCCTTTCGTGATCTGCCATCTCACGATGCCCAACATGGCGCTCCTGACTCAGGATGAACAATGCATATTTCTGCAAGCGGTGGAGCCCGGCGGCAAGTTGGTGGAAGTTGCTAGCGGCCATGTCATGGCTTCCCGCGTTATGCACGGCGCTAGATTGGCGGAAGACGTGGCGAAGGTCAAGTTGGTAATGGTAGTGCCGGAGTACCGCTACGCCATGCCCCCTTTCAACCTCCGGGCACGTACGAAGGCGACGTTTTGCCCCTTGGGGATTGCACCTCATGGGTTATGAAATGGCCGAAGAACCGGATTCGTTCGGGGGGGTCTTCCGAGTGCTAAGAAAAGCACCGGCGCCACCTCCCCTATCATCCGGCCCAAGATCTCCAGCGCCGACGACACCCTTAAGGAAACGGCGGTCGCCGCCCCCACTACCCTGAAGGAACCGGCGGTCGCCGCCGCCACCCGGAAGGAACCAACGATCGCCGCCACCACCACACGCCACAAACAGTTGTTGGGAGCGCTAGCGCAACGACCGTCAACTAGACGCACGGTACGCCAAGCGACGGCATCGCAACCGCCACCACCTAAGGTCCAGGACATGGCGCCACTTGATGGCAACGATGCAGATGATGATGATGACATCGATGCCTACATCAACACTGGCGCCTGCAGCCAAGATATGTACATGCCTCCTATGGATGAACAAGCCTTCCGCACACACGGCGATCAACTTGGTCATCCCCCTACAGTGACGAAGCAGCGTCGGTTGATACGTCTCCGACGTATCGATAATTTCTTATGTTCCATGCCACATTATTGATGATATCTACATGTTTTATGCATACTTTATGTCATATTTATGCATTTTCCGGCACTAACCTATTAACGAGATGCCGAAGAGCCGCTTCGTTTTCTCGCTGTTTTTGGTTTCAGAAATCCTACAAAGGAAATATTCTCGGAATTGGACGAAATCAACGCACATGGTCCTATTTTTGCACGAAGCTTCCAGAAGACCGAGGGATAGACGAAGTGGGGCCACGAGGTGGCGACACACCAGGGCGGCGCGGCCCAAGCCCTGGCCGCGCCGGCCTGTTGTGTGGGCCCCTCGTGACGCCTCTTGACCTGCCCTTCCGCCTACTTAAAGCCTCCGTCGCGAAACCCCCAGTACCGAGAGCCACGATACGAAAAACCTTATCGAGACGCCGCCGCCGCCGCCAATCCCATCTCGGGGATTCTAGAGATCGCCTCCCGCACCCCGCCGGAGAGGGGAATCATCTCCCGGAGGACTCTTCACCGCCATGGTCGCCTCGGAGTGATGAGTGAGTAGTTCACCCCTGGACTATGGGTCCATAGCAGTAGCTAGATGGTCGTCTTCTCCTTATGTGCTTCATTGTCGGATCTTGTGAGCTGCCTAACATGATCAAGATCATCTATCTGTAATTCTATATGTTGTGTTTGTCGGGATCCAATGGATAGAGAATACTATGTTATGTTGATTATCAATCTATTACCTATGTGTTGTTTATGATCTTGCATGCTCTCCGTTATTAGTAGAGGCTCTGGCCAAGTTTTTACTCTTAACTCCAAGAGGGAGTATTTATGCTCGATAGTGGGTTCATGCCTCCATTAAATCTGGGACAGTGACAGAAAGTTCTAAGGTTGTGGATGTGTTGTTGCCACTAGGGATAAAACATTGATGCTATGTCCGAGGATGTAGTTATTGATTACATTACTGTTATCACCAGATTTTGGCCAAATCAGGAGATGGGCCGTAGGTGAGATGGGCTTGAAGGTTAAACATGTGGAGGATCTCTGAAGCGGCCTGACACGTAGAAGTTGGGCTAAATTGCCCATGTATCTGTATTATAGTAGATCGCATCTTAATTTAGAAGTTAGAGTTTTACCCGTGCACGGTTAGGTGCAGGCCTGAATTAGAAAGTCCCCCGGACTATAAAGATGTATCTAGGGTTTATGAAATAAACAACAACCAACGTTCAACACAAACCAATCTCGGCGCATCGCCAACTCCTTCGTCTCGAGGGTTTCTTCCGGTAAGCACCATGCTGCCTAGATCGCATCTTGCGATCTAGGCAGCACAAGCTTATCACGTTGTTCATGCGTTGCTCGTACTGAAGCCTTTTTGATGGCGAGCAACGTAGTTATCTTAGATGTGTTAGGGTTAGCATTGTTCTTCGTATCATATGCTGTCGTAGTGCAACCCTTATACATCTAGCCGCCCTTACACCTATTCTTAGGTGTAGGGGCGGCACCCCGCTTGATCATTGTTTAGTAGATCCGATCCGTTACGGTTGCTCCTTGTTCTTCAAGGATTAGTTTAATATCCGCAATAGTTAGGCCTTACAAAGGGTTGGAGGATCCAGCGGCGTGTAGGGTGTAGTTTGCTAGCCCTAGACAGGATGTTCCGGGATCAACCTCGTGTTGGTTTTTTAGGCCCCGTCTAGGATCGGCTTACGATCACCGTACGCGAGCGCGAGGCCCAATCGTGAGTAGGATGATCCGATTATGCGGTGAAAACCCTAAATCGTCGTAGATCGCTTTAGCTTTATCTTGATCAAGCAGGACCACCATATATTCGTACACCTCGTACAAATCATGGGTGGATCGGCTCTTTGAGCCGATTCACAGGATAACCTGAGAGCCGATCGAGGCTCGTATTTAATGTTCCCGTGTATGCCATGCAGGAAACTAAGCGAGGCATCATCCAACACCTTCCCTGACCAGGTATAGGTCAGGTGGCACGCCCTTGCGATAGCATCGGACGTGTGACCAGAAGGCTTTGCGGGCCGTCGCTCGGAGGGACCAGGGCCAGCCGCAGTCCTGGGAGATTCCTGGCTCTACGGTGTTGCCAGTCGCTGCTCGCCGGTGGGTTTCTGACCGCAACACATTCTGGCACGCCTGGTGGGACCAGTACAATCTTCAAGTACGTGCCACCGCATCGCCATCTACATCTGAGATGGCGGAAGGCACTCCGGTCAAGTACGGGGATCTGACTGACGAGCTCAAGAAGAAGCATGACGAGATCAAGGCAGTCCTCGAAGCCGACCTCATCGGCTCTTTCCACGTAACCCGCTCCCATGGCATCGGTGGAAGGGGTTCTCACCCGAAGGCGCGCTCGATGGAGTGGACCCGTCCGCCTCGTCGAAGAACGCACCAGGTCGCTCGCGTCAGAGATCAACTTCATGGTGGCTCATTCGCCGCACCGCCACTCGAGAGCCCGGTGAACACTTTGGAGCGTGTCGCTCCGCGCGTGATCCAGGAAATCATGAGCCATCGCATTCTCCGTCGGGACCAGCTCCGGGGACTTACAAAGGAGAGATGCCACTCCAGTCCCGGTCCACCGCCGCCGTTCGCGTTGGCAGCACCGTGTAAGTGCCGAACTCATCGGCATACGTCGTCTACAAGATTGGTGGTGACCCTAGTGACTACCAATTCCTACATGAGGCGCCCAAGGAGATCCCGCACGGATACACGTGCGCATACGTGCCGACCGCAAGAATCGGGCACTCTCGAACCAGGCTGCAAAAGCAGGGACCTCTCGGAACCGCAGGAGGAACGTCGGGAGCAGCATCTTGAGAAGCGTACGTGGCTAGCTAAGCACGCCACTCCGACAAACCTCCGCAGCTCAGCTCCTGCAGCTTGGCTCGTAACTGGAAAAGCAAGCATGGCTGGCTAAGTATGACACCCCGGCGAATCTTCGTGGTTCGACACCTTCAGCCATCACCGCGGATCAGATTTGTACAATTCTGAAAGATCAGCTCGGCATGATGCCGAAAAGGAAGACATTCGGCTATACCAAGCCGTACCCCAACGAGTACGAATTGATCCCGCTACCACCCAAATATCGGCTCCCCGACTTCACAAAGTTTAGTGGATCGTACGGTTCCAGCCTCCATCGAGCATGTGAGCCGATATTTGGCACAGCTGGCACGATCTCAGCATCGGACGAGCTGCGTGTGAGGTTCTTCGCACAGTCCTCACAGACCGGCTCGGGTGGTACACATCGCTGCCACCGAACTCGATCCGGACTTGGAAGCAGCTGGAAGAGCAAGCTCCACATACAAGCATCACTCGCAGGCTTCCGAGGCTGGTATTGCCGATCTAGCACAAGTAAGACAGAAGCGCGGGGAAACAAGTGTCGAATACATCCAGCGCTTCAGGACCATTAGGAACCGATGCTATTCGGTTCACGTAAGTGAAAAAGAAGCAAGCCGAGTTGGCGGTGGTGGGTCTCTCATCATCGATCAAGGACGTGGCCTCCCAAGCGTACTACCCTTCATTGGCGCACATGGTGCGTAAGCTGCCGCATATGAACAGCGCCACTCCGCATGTTTACCAGACAAATTCAAGCGTGCGGTGGTCCTGGTTGAGGCGTACGAGGATGAAGGTGCCGCGGGAGATCGAGAGGTAGCAAGTAGCTGAATGGACTCCGGCGGCAGCCCCGTGTCCCGCAAGTGGGTTAAGCCACAAGGCCCTCCAAAAGGGTTCGACTTCGACGTGACCAAAGCTGAGCAGATTTTCGACCTCTTACTCACGGAGAAGCAGCCTAAAGGTACCCGAAGGCCACAAGATCCCCACGGTGCAGAACCGAACGGAAAGCCATACCGCAAGTGGCATAACACGTTCACCCACACCACTAACGACCGCAGTGGTGTGGCGTCGCAGATCCAAATGGCGATAGAAAAAGGGCGGCTAATTTTCAACCAAGCACGCCATGAAGGTCGACACACACCCCTTCCCCGCCGTTAACATGGTGGAGTATACTTACCATGGAGGGTGCCAGCCAGATTTCTCGTGCAATATCAACATGGTGGGACCTCGGGCACCGCTCGGTAAGGATGGAGATGAGGGCAGCCTGCTCTCATAGCAAAGACGCAGAGGAAGCCGCTCCACGCGATCGGCTCCGCCACGACCGGCAAGCGCTACATCACGGAGGGAGAAGTGAGGAACGTAAGATATCGCCGACCTCTCTCTATCACCTCCTCAACAAGTATGTGGGTCAATACGACCAACGCCGGCGATACAACGACGATGATGAAAAAGATCGTCTGGCTAGGGACGACAGGAGACGTCGTCGGCATGATCACGACGAGGAGCGATATGAGCGCCACGCCAAGGAAAAGTCGAGGGAGCAAGACGATGTGGATAGGCACTGGAACTGCCCCTTCTTCAGACACTGCTGGGATTCTGGAATGAGCCGATTGCCTACAATCGGCAATTGCCCATAATGCAAACAAAAGAAGAAGGATGCAGCTAACGTGTCCGTGTTCAAACGTCTAGGGCCTCTCCCGCCTCGGAACAAACATGCTGAGTCCGCTCGGGTGGAAGATCTCGAGGAACTAGAGGACGATGATGAAGAAGAAGACAAGTATCATCGGCCAAGGTGGTGCCCCGATGGGCTCAGCCCGTTCCCGCAGGCGAAGGGTTCAGCGTCTCGCGTGGGTTGGAGGAAGCCGAAAGGTTATACCGCACACGTTGAGGAAGGCACGGCCTGATCTGGCCGCCAAAATTCAGCGAACCCCGGACGAAGAAGGTCGGCCACAAAGGAAAGAGTGGCGCCCGCGACTAAAGAAAGCCGATGATGAGACATCGGCCGGCACAAACATGGTCTCCATCCTTCCAACGGAGTTTAGTGCTCCAGGATTGGACGATCGCGAGCGCATCGACGTGACAAAGGACGGGGTTAGGTTGGTTTCATCCACCGGCCTCGACCGTGTAACAAAAACACGCGTCTATGGACAAATGTGGCGATGCCGAGCCAGGAGATCGGCCCCAAGGATTTATGGAGGAACAATGCAAAAACCTTCATCGAGCAAGCAACGTGGAGGCCGATTCCAAGCAATCGGCCAAAATTATCCTCATCATACATTCTGCTCCGGGTTCAACATTTGATCCAACGTGGGATACCCGAAGAGCCGATACCATCAAATCCCTTGAAAGAATCGGCTCTGGGGGCACCTAGGTGGATAAAACACGAGGATATGGAGTAGAAGTGTCTTTCAAATACCCGCAGCCCAAGATATTCTTTGATGATGGGTATTGAAGTATGGGGGCCGATACATAAATCGACCGTAAATCAAATTTAAGCAGGTACGAGACATCGACTTAAGGTAGAAGCCGATGCATGACGACCGAGTCAACTGGAGGTCAGGAGCAGTGGGTCACGAAGAGAGACTCTACTGGAGGAACTCCTCAATGGAATGGTTTGGTGGCTCAGTTCCTCTCTTCAAGAACCTCCAAATCCCTTTTGCAAGTATTCGAGTCCGCAATATCAGCTGGGGCAAGTTTGAGGGATCATGACCCTGACCAATGCCAAGAGCAGCATGAAGTGGACTGAAGAAGCTCGGGGGGGCAGCTCACCCTGAAGATTCTCTGCTTTGGGGAGCCGATTTTGTTGAAATCGGCTGGCTCTGCATTATGACGTGGAGGCCGATGGTGGCACATTTGGCTGACTCACCACTTTCCTCGCCTTAACTGAGGCTTGGGGGGCAGCTTTCCCTGGAGGACCCTTTGCTACAGGAAGCCGATTTGGTTGAAATCGGCTGGCTCTGCATCAGGACTTGGAAGCCGATGGTGACACGTTCGGTTGGCCCATTGCTGTTCTCGCGTTGATGGAGGCTCGGGGGCAACTCGACCGCGTAGATATTCTGTTCTTAAGAAGCCGATTGAGATTTCATCGGATGGCCCTCCATCATAAACTTTTTCAAGGGGATTGGGTAGGTTTGAAGAGTATCACTGAATATCTGAATATCCAGAGGTATCGGCTTCAGCGTCAAGTCGTTTCAGCAGCGGTTCTGGGGCTCTCTTAAAGGCGTTGGTCTGCCTCATTGTCCACCAGAGCTCAAAGTCATCGGTCGAAAAAGGTGAAAGATAGATCGTGAAGGATTGATATGTTAACATCAGCTTTTGAGCATTGATCAAGTTCACGATCACTCCGACGTCAAAGAGATGAAGCACGGATTATGAGAGACCGATGCGTTGTCATCGGCTCATTGAGCATTGGCTAAGTGATGATCGGCGGAATCAGTATGAGGGGAAATCGGCTAAATTGGCATAAAGGAAATCGGCAAAATCAAATTGGGGAATTTCTTCATTGATAAACGAGATTTCTTACATAGAAGAGCTGATTGCTCTCAAAAGGAAGTACTAAGGGGATACATTGCCCCGTCTACTACTACTGATCCTATGCTAAGGGTCCTATCTACGGCCGGTCGCTGCCCTCGTCGTCACCATCGTCGCCGCTGCTCGGCGCTACTCCCGGCGGGCTCGTCGTCGCTGCTGTAGCGGCCGCCGGCAGGACCTTCGTTGTCCTCATCCTCGTCGTCGTCGTCGTCGTCGTCGCTGTCGAAATCACTGAGATTCCCTGGCCAGGGGCAGTGGCGCTTGGCCGGCGGCTCGTCGGAGGAGCTGTCGTCGTCGTCCTCCTCCTCCTCCTCCTCCTCCTTCACCTCCTCGGAGGAAGTGAAGTCGTCCCAAGAGAAGAGATCGTCATCGCTCTCCTCCTCCGATTCCCCGTCGGCAAGGAAGCGGAGGTCGCTCTCTCCGTCCGTCGAGGATTTGTCGTCCTCGGACCGGATGGAGAAGTCATGGCCGGGCTCCTCCCGGCCTCTATGGCGCGGCGGATGTTGGCCGCATGGACCTCTGTGGGTCGATACGTCTCCGACGTATCGATAATTTCTTATGTTCTATGCCATATTATTGATGATACCTACATGTTTTATGCACACTTTATGTCATATTCGTGCATTTTCTGGAACTAACCTATTAACAAGATGCCGAAGTGCCGCTTGTTGTTTTCGCACGTTTTTGGTTCTCGAAATCCTAGTAACGAAATATTCTCGGAATTGAACGAAATCAAAGCCTGGGGCCTATTTTTCCACGAAGCTTCGAAGTCCGAAACGAGACGAAGAGGGCCACGGGTGGCCAAGCCCTAGGCGGCGCGCCCCACCCCGGCCGCGCCGGCCTATGGTGTGGGCCCCTCGTGCCGCCTCCTGACTTGCCCTTCCGCCTACTTAAAGCCTCCGTGACGAAACCCCGCATGCGAGAGCCACGATACGGAAAACCTTACCGAGACGCCGTCGCCGCCGATCCCATCTCGGGGATCTCGGGAGATCGCCTCCGCACCCCGCCGGAGAGGGGATTCATCTCCCTGAGGACTCTACACCGCCATGGTCGCCTCCGGAGTGATGAGTGAGTAGTCTCACCCCCGGACTATGGGTCCATAGCAAGAAGCTAGATGGTTGTCTTCTCCTCATTGTGCTTCATTGTTAGATCTTGTGAGCTGCCTAACATGATCAAGATCATCTATATGTAATTCTATATGTTGTGTTTGTCAGATCCGATGGATAGAGAATACTATGTCATGTTAATTATCAAGTTATTATACATGTGTTGTTTATGATCTTGCATGCTCTCCGTTTCTAGTAGAGGCTCGGCCAAGTTTTTACTTTTAACTCCAAGAGGGAGTACTTATGCTCGATAGTGGGTTCATGCCCGCATTGACACCTGGACGAGTGATGTAAAGTTCTAAGGTTGTGTTGTGTCGTTGCCACTAGGGATAAAACATTGGCGCTATGTCCGAGGATGTAGTTGTTGATTACATTACGCACCATACTTAATGCAATTGTCTCGTTGTTAGCAACTTAATACCGGAGGGGGTTCGGATGATAACCCGAAGGTGGACTTTTTAGGCATAGATGCGATTGGATGGCGGTCTATGTACTTTGTCGTAATGCCCAATTAAGTCTCACTATACTTATCATGTCATGTATGTGCATTGTTATGCCCTCTCTATTTGTCAATTGCCCGACCGTAATTTGTTCACCCAACATGCTTTTATCTTATGGGAGAGACACCTCTAGTGAACCGTGGACCCCGGTCCATTCTTTTAATACTGAAATACAAATCTGCCGCAATACTTGTTTTTACCGTTTTCTCTCGCAAACAATCATCTTCCACACAATACGGTTAATCCTTTGTTACAGACAAGCTCAGTGAGATTGACAACCTCACTCGTTTCGTTGGGGCAAAGTACTTTGGTTGTGTTGTGCAGGTTCCACGTTGGCGCCGAATCTCCGGTGTTGCGCCGCACTACATCCCGCCGCCATCAACCTTCAACGTGCTTCTTGGCTCCTCCCGGTTCGATAAACCTTGGTTTCTTTCTCGAGGGAAAACTTGCCGCCGTGCGCATCATACCTTCCTCTTGGGGTTGCCCAACGAACGTGTGAAATACACGCCATCAAGCATATTTTCTCGGCGCCGTTGCCGGGGAGATCAAGACACGCTGCAAGGGCAGTCTCCACTTCTCAATCTCTTTACTTTGTTTTTGTCTTGCTTTGTTTTATTTACTACTTTGTTTGCTGCACTTATATCAAAACACAAAAAAATTAGTTGCTAGCTTTACTTTATTTGCTATCTTGTTTGCTATATCAAAAATACAAAAAAATTAGTTACTTGCATTTACTTTACTTATTTCATCATGTTTCCTTTTGATTTTACCGCAAAGAACATACCGGTAGGACAAGGGTCTATAGTTGGGAGGAACAATATAGAAGAATTTTTCACCCATGTTAGTACCATTGAAGATTTTGAAGATAGACACTTGGTAGACCTTGCTCCAACTTATGAAATTGCTGCTTGCTTTAGTTCGCTCGTTGGAAACTAAATTTGTTAATCTCAATCCTATAACCCAACACATGTTTCTTACACTTGGTGATATGGAAGAGGGGGAAAAGAAAGATTTTGTTTTAGAAACCCTTCTTAGAGAATTTGGTGGTCTAGCAAGAGAAGCTAGGAAGGTCTTTGCTAAATTTAATATGCTTGGTTCTCATACTAATTTTGTTAGTCTCCTTGAAAAGATGGACATGGATAGAATAAGATACACTAATAATATTAATGATGGTGGGGAGATCAAAGCACCCATACCATGTAAACTCCTAGCTATGAATGATGCACTAGAACATAACTATGCTTGGCTTGTTCCCGAAAATTTGTTTGATGAGAGTAGCAAGCCTAAGACTAATGAAAAGGAGACGCTGAAACTTATGTATCCAATATACTATGCATGGTTGAGAAAACTCCAAACCCCGCTGTAGGTGCACCACCCTTCGATAACACTTGAGATACACTTTCGCGCCTAGCTGAAAGGCGTTAAAGAAAAGCGCTTATGGGAGACAACCCATGTTTTTACTCCAGATATTTTTGTTTTATATTTGTGTCTTGGAAGTTGTTTACTACTGTAGCAACCTCTCCTTATCTTAGTTTTGAGTTTTGTTGTGCCAAGTAAAGTCTTTGATAGAAAAGTAAGTACTAGATTTGGATTACTGCGCAGTTCCTGCATTCTTTGCTGTCACGAATCTGGGTCTATCTCCCCGTAGGTAGCTCAGAAAATTACGCCAATTTACGAGCATGATCCTCAGATATGTACGCAACTTTCATTCAATTTGAGCATTTTCGTTTGAGCAAGTCTGGTGGCCTAATAAAATCCATCTTTACGGACTGTTCTGTTTTGACAGATTCTGTCTTTTATTTCGCATTGCCTCTTTTGCTATGTTGGATGAATTTCTTTGATCCACTAATGTCCAAGTAGCTTTATGCAATGTCCAGAAGTGTTAAGAATGATTGTGTCACCTCTGAACATGTGAATTTTTATTATGCACTAACCCTCTAATGAGTTGTTTCAAGTTTGGTGTGGAGGAAGTTTTCAAGGATCAAGAGAGGAGTATGATGCAATATGATCAAGGAGAGTGAAAGCTCTAAGCTTGGGGATGCCCGGTGGTTCACCCCTGCATATATTAAGAATACTCAAGCTGTCTAAGCTTAGGGATGCCCAAGGCATCCCCTTCTTCATCGACAACATTATCAGGTTCCTCCCCTAAAACTATATTTTTATTCGGCCACATCTTATGCACTTTGCTTGGAGCGTCGGTTTGTTTTTGTTTTTGTTTTGTTTGAATAAAATGGATCCTAGCATTCACTTTATGGGAGAGAGACACGCTCCGCTGTTGCATATGGACAAATATGTCCTTAGGTTCTACTCATAGTATTCATGGCGAAGTTTCTCCTTCGTTAAATTGTTATATGGTTGGAATTGGAAAATGCTACATGTAGTAACTCTAAAATGTCTTGAATAATTTGATACTTGGCAATTGTTGTGCTCATGTTTAAGCTCTTGCATCATATACTTTGCACCCATTAATGAAGAAATACTTAGAGCTTGCTAATTTGGTTTGCATATTTGGTTTCTCTAGAGTCTAGATAACATCTAGTATTGAGTTTTGAACAACAAGGAAGACGGTATGGAGTCTTATAATGTTTACCATATGTCTTTTATGTGAGTTTTGCTGTACCGTTCATCCTTGTGTTTGTTTCAAATAGCCTTGCTAGCCTAAACCTTGTATCGAGAGGGAATACTTCTCATGCATCCAAAATACTTGAGCCAACCACTATATGCCATTTGTGTCCACCATACCTACCTGCTACATGGTATTTACCCGCCATTCCAAAGTAAATTGCTTGAGTGCTACCTTTAAAATTCCATCATTCACCTTTGCAATATATAGCTCATGGGACAAATAGCTTAAAAACTATTGTAGTATTGAATATGTACTTATGCACTTTATCTCTTATTAAGTTGCTTGTTGAGCGGTAACCATGTTTCTGGGGACGCCATCAACTATTTCTTGTTGGATATCATGTGAGTTGCTATGCATGTCCGTCTTGTCTCGAAGCAAGAGAGATCTACCACCTTCATGGTTGGAGCATGCATATTGTTAGAGAAGAACTTTGGGCCGCTAACTAAAGCCATGATTCATGGTGGAAGTTTCAGTTTGGACACATATCCTCAATCTCATATGAGAATAATAATTGTTGCCACATGCTTATGCATAAAAGAGGAGTCCATTATCTGTTGTCCATGTTGTCCCGGTATGGATGTCTAAGTTGAGAATAATCAAAAGCGAGAAATCCAAAATGCGAGCTTTCTCCTTAGACCTTTGTACAAAGCGGCATGGAGGTACCCCATTGTGACACTTGGTCAAAACATGTGCATTGCAAAGATCCGGTAGTCCAAGTTAATTAGGACAAGGTGCGGGCACTATTAGTATACTATGCATGAGACTTGCAACTTGTAAGATATAATGTACATAACTCATATGCTTTATTACTACCGTTGACAAAATTGTTTCATGTTTTCAAAATAAAAGCTCTAGCACAAATATAGCAATCGATGCTTTCCTCTTTGAAGGACCATTCTCTTTACTTTTATGTTGAGTCAGCTCACCTATCTCTCTCCACCTCAAGAAGCAAACACTTGTGTGAACCGTGCATTGATTCTTACATATTTGCATATTGTACTTGTTATATTACTCTATGTTGACAATTATCCATGAGATATACATGTTACAAGTTGAAAGCAACCGCTGAAACTTAATCTTCCTTTGTGTTGCTTCAATACCTTTACTTTGATTTATTGCTTTATGAGTTAACTCTTATGCAAGACTTATTAATACTTGTCTTGAAGTACTATTCATGAAAAGTCTTTGCTTTATGATTCACTTGTTTACTCATGTCATCACCATTGTTTTGATCGCTGCATCCACTACATATGTTTACAAATAGTATGATCAAGGTTATGATGGCATATCACTTCAGAAATTATCTTTGTTATCGTTTTACTCGCTCGGGACGAGCAGTAACTAAGCTTGGGGATGCTTGATACGTCTCCGACGTATCGATAATTTCTTATGTTCTATGCCATATTATTGATGATACCTACATGTTTTATGCACACTTTATGTCATATTCGTGCATTTTCCGGAACTAACCTATTAACAAGATGCCGAAGTGCCGATTGTCGTTTCTGCTGTTTTTGGTTTCGAAATCCTAGTAACGAAATATTCTCGGAATTGGACGAAATCAAAGCCCAGGGGCCTATTTTTCCACGAAGCTTCCGAAGTCCGAAGAAGAGACGAAGAGGGGCCACGGGGTGGCCAGACCCTAGGGCGGCGCGGCCCCACCCCTGGCCGCGCCGGCCTATGGTGTGGGCCCCCGTGCCGCCTCTTGACTTGCCCTTCCGCCTACTTAAAGCCTCCGTGACGAAACCCCCGGCACCGAGAGCCACGATACGGAAACCTTACCGAGACGCCGTCGCCGCCGATCCCATCTCGGGGGATCCAGGAGATCGCCTCCGGCACCCCGCCGGAGAGGGGATTCATCTCCCGGAGGACTCTACACCGCCATGGTCGCCTCCGGAGTGATGAGTGAGTAGTCTACCCCTGGACTATGGGTCCATAGCAGTAGCTAGATGGTTGTCTTCTCCCCATTGTGCTTCATTGTTAGATCTTGTGAGCTGCCTAACATGATCAAGATCATCTATATGTAATTCTATATGTTGTGTTTGTCGGGATCCGATGGATAGAGAATACTATGTCATGTTAATTATCAAGTTATTATACATGTGTTGTTTATGATCTTGCATGCTCTCCGTTTCTAGTAGAGGCTCTGGCCAAGTTTTTACTTTTAACTCCAAGAGGGAGTACTTATGCTCGATAGTGGGTTCATGCCCGCATTGACACCGGGACGATGTGACGAAAGTTCTAAGGTTGTGTTGTGCTGTTGCCACTAGGGATAAAACATTGGCGCTATGTCCGAGGATGTAGTTGTTGATTACATTACGCACCATACTTAATGCAATTGTCCGTTGTTAGCAACTTAATACTGGAGGGGGTTCGGATGATAACCTCGAAGGTGGACTTTTTAGGCATAGATGCAGTTGGATGGCGGTCTATGTACTTTGTCGTAATGCCCAATTAAATCTCACTATACTTATCATGTCATGTATGTGCATTGTTATGCCCTCTCTATTTGTCAATTGCCCGACCGTAATTTGTTCACCCAACATGCTTTTATCTTATGGGAGAGACACCTCTAGTGAACTGTGGACCCCGGTCCATTCTTTTAATACTGAAATACAAATCTGCTGCAATACTTGTTTTTACCGTTTTCTCTCGCAAACAATCATCTTCCACACAATACGGTTAATCCTTTGTTACAGCAAGCCGGTGAGATTGACAACCTCACCTGTTTCGTTGGGGCAAAGTACTTTGGTTGTGTTGTGTAGGTTCGACGTTGGCGCCGGAATCTCTCGGTGTTGCGCCGCACTACATCCCGCCGCCATCAACCTTCAACGTGCTTCTTGGCTCCTCCTGGTTCGATAAACCTTGGTTTCTTTCTGAGGGAAAACTTGCTGCTGTGCGCATCATACCTTCCTCTTGGGGTTGCCCAACGAATGTGTGAAATACACGCCATCAGGGTCCCGTTCTGGCGTCGGCTCGTGGGAGGAAGAAGACTCGAGGGAAAGTCCCGATGAGGCGGAGGAAGAAGAAGACATGGTGCGCAGGAGGGCTTTTGGAGTGCTAATGCGGAGAGGATGAGGAGGAGAACTGTTCGGTGCGGTTAAATAAAAGAAGTGGGGGTTTAATTTTCGAACAGTTTTCGAGGAGGTGGTGCCAAAAACTGTCAAATCGTGCGGAGAAGTTGGGAAGGCAAGTCGTCATGATGAAAAAATATTGCGACGGTTCTCGCTCTGCCACGACATGACCCCTCGGAGGAAAAGCGAGTGGTTTTGAAATTATCATTACCAAAACCAGGGGCATGTGTTATCACCGGATTTTGGCCAAATCAGGAGGTGGGCCGTAAGTGAGATGGGCTTGAAGGATATACGCGTGGAGGATCTCTCGAGCGGCCTGATACGAAGAAGTTGGGCTAAATTGCCCGTGTATCTGTATTATAGTAGATCGCATCTTAATTTGGAAGTTAGAGTTTAACCCGTGTACGGTTAGGTGCACGCCTGAATTAGAAAGTCCCCCGGACTATAAATATGTATCTAGGGTTTATGGAATAAACAACAACCAACGTTCACCACAAACCAATCTCGGCGCATCGCCAACTCCCCCGTCTCGAGGGTTTCTTCCGGGTAAGCACCATGCTGCCTAGATCGCATCTTGCGATCTAAGCAGCACACGTTTATTCGTCTTCCATGCGTTGCTCGTACTGAAGCCTTTTTGATGGCGAGCAACGTAGTTATCATAGGTGTTTTTAGGGTTAGCATTGTTCTTCGTATCATATGCTATCGTCGTGCAACCCTTAGACATCTAGCCGCCCTTACGCCTGTCACGGGTGTAAGGGCGGCACCCCGCTTGATCATTATTTAGTAGATCCGATCCGTTATGGTTGCTCCTTGTTCTTCAAGGATTAGTTTAATATACTGCATTGTTAGGCCTTACAAAGGGTTGGAGGATCCAGCGGCGTGTAGGGTGTCGTTTGCTAGCCCTAGACAGGACGTTCCGAGGATCAACCTCGTGTTGGTTTTTAGGCCCTGTCTAGGATCGGCTTACGATCACCGTACGCGAGCGCGAGGCCCAATCACGAGTAGGATGTTCCGATTGTGCGGTTGTTGACTGCCAAAACCCACCGGCGGGCAGCGGCCTTGTCAACACCGTAGAGCCGGGAAGAGCCTAGAGCTGCGGCTGGCTGAGACCCCTCCGAGCGACGGCCCGCAATGCTCTTCCGGTCACACGCGGCGATGCGAAGTGCAGGGCGTGCCACCTGACCTATACCTGGTCAGGAAGGTGATGAGGATGCCTCGCTTAGTTTCCTGCAGGGCATACATATAAACGTTAAATACGAGCCTCGATCGGCTCTCAGGTTATCCTATGAATCGGCTCAAAGAGCCGATCCACCCATGATTCGTACGGGGTGCACGAATACTTGGTGGTCCTGCTTGATCAAGATAGAGCTAATGAGATCTACGACGATTTAGGGTTTTCACCGCATAATCGGATCATCCTACTCCAGAGTTGGGCCTCGCGGCCACGCACGGTGCTCGTAAGCCGATCCTAAACAAGGCCTAAAAACCAACATGAAGTTGATCCTCGGAACATCCTGTTTAGGACTTGCGAACGCCACCCTACGTGCCACTGGATCCTCCCCCTTTGTAAGGCCTAACTATTGCAGATATTAAACTAATCCTTGTAGAACAAGGAGCAATCGTAACGGATCAGATCTACTAAATAATGATCAAGCGGGTGCCGCCCCCACACCTGAGATAGGCGTGAGGGCGGCTAGATATGCAAGGGTTGCACTACGTAAGCATGCTTAAACGAAGAACAATGCTAACCCTAACACATCTAATGATAACTACGTTGCTCGCCATCAAAAGCGCTTCGAGTACGAGCAACGCATGAACAACGTGGGGCTTGTGCTGCCTAGATCGCAAGATGCGATCTAGGCAGCATGTCGCTACCTGATAGAAACCCTCGAGACGAAGGAGTTGGCGATGCGCCGAGATTGGTTTGTTTTGGGGTTGAACGTGAGTTGTTGTTTATTCCATAAACCCTAGGTACATATTTATAGTCCAACGGACTTTCTAATGTGGGCGTGCACCAAACCGTGCACGAGTAAGATTCTACTTTCTAAACTAAGATACGATCTAATATGTTACAGATACACGGGCAATTAAACCCAACTTGGTATAACAGGCCGATTCACGTAATCCTCCATGTATACTTCCTTTAAGCCCATCTTGATTGCGGCCCACCTCTGACTCGGTTAAATTCTGGTGATAACACATGCCCCCTGGTTTTGGAAATGGTATTTCCAAAATCATTACGCTTTCTTTCGTCGGGTCATGTCGTGGCAGAACCGTCGCGAGTATCCGTCACCATGATGACTTGCCTTCTCAACTTCTCCGCGTGACTTGGCAGTCTTTTCTCTTTCTTTCAAACACCACTTCCTCGGAAACCGCCGTGGCATTGAATTTTCACCATATCCCCTTTTATTTAACCGCTATGAACAGCTCCGCTCTGCATCCCCTCGCATTAGCAGTCCAAAAGTCCTCCTGCGCCATCATGTCTTCTTCCTCCTCTCGCCCTATCGGATCCTTCCAGCCCGTCCTCCATGTCCCGAGAGCCGACGCCGGAGCACAACCCGGCGGCGGTCCATGCGGCCAACACCCGTCGCGCCATTGCGGCCGGGGAGGAGTCAGACCATGACTTCTCCATCTGGTCCGAGGACGACCAGGTCCTCGACGGACGGGAGAGCGACCTCCGTTTCCTCGCCGACGGGGAATCGGAGGAGGAGAGCGATGACGATCGCTTCTCCTCGGGACGACTTCACCTCCTCCGAGGGGGTGGTGGAGGAAGAAGAGGAGGAGGAGGACGACGACGACGATGACTCCCTCGAGGGCTACCCGCCAGCGAAGCGCCTTCGCATGTGGTGGGACGACGACAGCAGCGACGACGAAGGCGGGGATGAAGCCCCCGTGGAGGGCTACGGGAGTAGCGACGAGGAGCCCATCGGCAGCAGGTGCCGATGAGAGCTCGAGGATGACGATGAGGGCAGTGACGGCCCGTAGATAGGACCTCTAGCATAGGGTCAGTAGTAGTAGATGGGGCAATGTATCCCCTAGTATTTCCTTTTGAGAGCAATTAGCTCTTTATGTAAGAAATCTCGCCTATCAATGAAGAACTGTTCCCCAATTTGATTTTGCCGATTTCTTCTGAGTTTGATTGAGCCGATTCACCTCTCCTACTGACCTTGCCGATTCGTCCCCTTTGCCAATGTGTAATGAGCCGATAACAACGCATCGGTCCTTCGACATTCATCCTTCTATTCTTCAACTCCTTAGCGAGCGTTCATCGTTTTGTGAAGAAGGTTGCAACGAAGATCAGCCGATGGTACTTCAATCGGTCCTTCAATAGAGCACCTACCAGGCCTGTTGCCCCCCGAGTCTCAGCCAAGGCAAAACAGAGACGAGGATACGCAAATGAGCTGCATAGACCTGGGCTTGATCGTGTGTGGGGAAGTTCCTTATGCAGCGCCAGCCGATTTGAACACAAATCGGCTTCTCTAAGCGGAAAGCCTTCAAGGTGAGCTGCCCCCCCCGAGCTTTCCCTTTGGTGGACCTGATGCAATCCATCGTCCAGGCTGCTCTTGGCCTTGTCCTTGAAGAGAGGATCCAAGCTCTTAAGCTACTCCATTAAGGAGTTCTTTCATTAAAATCCTCTTCGTGCTCCATTGATCCCTTGAGTTCTTGATTCTGAAGTCGATGCCTGCTGCATCGGCTGTGCTCGAAAATTTTCGAATATATATATATATATATATATTTTTTTTTTACGGCCGACCTGTGCATCGGCCCCCATAATCCAATACCCATCACCAGAAGATGAGATGCTTCCGTTGCATATCCTCGTATTCTCATATACCTAGGTGCCCCCCGAGCCGATTCTGTCAAGAGAATTGATGGTATCGGCTCTGTTGGATAACATGTTGAACCCAGGCAGAATGGTGGGTGAGGATAATTTTGGCCGATTGCTGGAATCGGCCTTCACGTTGCTTGCTCGTTGAAGGTTTTGTAAGTTCCCTTCATAAATTTTTGGGGGCCGATCACAAGGATCAGCCTCGCTTCGGTTTGCTCATTGGTTTAATCTTGTTACTTGGTCAGGCTGGATAAAACCAACCCAACCTCCGACTTGATGCGCTTGCTCGTCGTCCACCTTGAGTGCACCGTAGAGTCGTGGAGCACTAAGCTCGTCGGCAAGACGAGTACCATTTTTGTGCCGGCCGATGTCTCATCATCGGCTTTCCTCTGTTTGGGGCGCCACTCCATTTTCCGTGGACGACCCTCTTCATCCGGGGTTCGCTGAACTTTTGCAGCGGATCAGGTCGTGCCTTCCTTAGCGTATGTAGGTATAACCTTTCGGCTTCCTCCAGGCCGCGCAAACGCTGAACCCTGCGCTTTTGGGAACGGCTGAGTCCGTCGGGGCACCACCTTGGCCGGTGGTACTGTCTTCTTCTACTTCTCCCTCGTCTTCGAATCCTCAAGATCTGCCCAACGAGGTGACTCGGCGCGTTTGCTTTGTGGCGGGAGAGGCCCTAGGCGCTCGAACACGGACACGTTGGCTGCCTCCTTCTTCTTCTTGTTGCATTCGGGCAATTGCCGATTGTGGGCAATCGGCTCATTCCTGAATCCCAGCGAGTGTCCGAAGAAGGGGCAGTCCCGGTGTCCGGCGTTGTCATCTTGCTCCCTTGATGTTTCCGTGGCACGGCGCTCGTGCTCCTCCTCATCGCGATCCTCGCCGACGATATCTTCGGCTTCTCTAGCCGGACGATCTCCTCTATCCTCACAATTGGACCGTCGGCGTTGGTCATGCCGACTCACATATTTGTTGTGGAGGTGATCGAGAGAGGGTCGCCGATATCTTATATTCTTCACCTCTCCCTCTGTGACATAGCGCTTGCCATCATGACGGAGCCGATCGCGTGGAGCGGCCTCCTCTGTATCCTTGCTATGAGAGCAGCTGCCCTCATCTCCATCTTTGCCAGAGTGGTTACCAGGTCCTACCATGTTGATGCTGAACGAGGGACCCGGTCGGCAACCCTCGGGGTAGGTGACTTCCACCATGTTAACGGCGGGGAAGGGTTGGGTGTCGACCTTCATGGCGTACTGGTTGAAAATTAGCCGCCCCTTCTCTATCGCCGCTTGGATGTGCCGACGCCACACCCGGCGGTCGTTGGTGGCATGGGAAAGCGAGTTGTGGAATTTGCGGTACGGCTTTCCGTTTAGCTCCTTCGCCGTGGGGAACTTGAGACCTTCGGGAATCGTCAACTGTTTCTCCTTGAGCAGGAGGTCGAAGATTTGCTCGAGTCTTGGTCACGTCGAAATCAAATCCCCCGGGCGGCCCCGGTGGCTTTACCCATTTGCGGGACACGGGGTTCCTCCCCGAGTCCACTCAGCCATTGCTATTTCTTGGTCTCCCGCGAGCACTTCATCTTCCTCTCGTATCGACCATGACTACGCACGCTTGAACTTGTCTTGGTACAGGTCTGGGTGGCGCTGTTCATATGCTGATAGTTTCTGAACCATGTGCGCCAGCGAGGGATAATCTGCTTGGGAGGCCATGTCCTTGAGCTGTGTTGCAAGGCCAGCCTACTGCCAACTCGATCGCTTCCTTTTCGGTTATACGAACCGAATAACATCGGTTCCTAAGATTCTCGAAGCGCTGGATGTACTCTGTCACCGTTTCCCCGCGCTTCGACGTAGTTGTGCTAGATCGGCAATGCCGGACTCGGAAGCTTCTGAATGGTATTGCATATGGAGCTTGTTCTTCCAATTGCTTCCAAGACTGGATGGAGTTTGCTGGCAACGAGGTGTACCATCCAAAAGCCGATCCCGTGAGGGACTGTGAAAAGAGCCTCACGCGAAGCTGATCCGACACTGAAGCCGGTCCTAGTTGAGCCAAATATCGGCCGACGTGCTCGATGGAGCTGGAGCCATCCGATCCACTGAATTTGGAGAAGTCGGGGAGCCGATATTTAGGTGGCGGCGGGATCATCTCGTAATCGTCGGGGTACGGCTTGGAATAGCCGATCGCCCTTCTTTTCGGCACCATGCCGAACTGGTCTCTCAGTATGGTACTGATCTGATCCGCTGTGCTGGCCGTAGGAGTTGCACTCTGAAGATTCG
Source organism: Lolium rigidum (assembly GCF_022539505.1). Classification (NCBI taxonomy): domain Eukaryota; kingdom Viridiplantae; phylum Streptophyta; class Magnoliopsida; order Poales; family Poaceae; genus Lolium; species Lolium rigidum. The sequence goes on from NC_061514.1 coordinate 355,752,065, forward strand.
TCGGGGTGGCGTACTTAGCCAGCCATGTTTGCTTTTCCAGCTACGAGCCAAGCTGCAGGAGCTGGGCTCGGGAGTTTCGTCGGTGTGGCGTACTTAGTTAGCCACGTACGCTTCTCAAGCTCGTCGGCCGACGTTCCTCCTGTCTTCGCCGGAGTCCCCGATGTTGTGGCCTGGTTTGTGAGTGCCCGGTCACCACAATCCGGCACATACGTGCACGCGTATCCTTGGGGGATCTCCTTAGGCGCCTCCATTAAGAACTGGTAGTCACTAGGGTCACCACCAATCTTGTAGACGAGGAATGCCGGTGTAGTCGGCACTTCAGCAGGTGCTGCCAACGCATATGGCAGCGGTGGACGGGACTGGAATGTCAACTCTCCTTGATGAGTTCCGAGAGCTGGTCCTGACGGCGAGTACTGGTGGCTCATGATCTCCTGGATTACGCGCAGAGCGACACGCTCCAACACGTTGACCAAGTTTTCAGAGTGGCGATGTAGCGAGTGAGCCACCAAGTAGTTGATCTCCCGCCGCGGTCCCCTGGTGCGTTCCTCCGACGGGGCGAGAGGTCTATCCCATCGAGTGCACCTTGCGGTGAGAATCCCTTCCATCCGATGCCATGGGAACGGGTTCTGCGAAAGGAGCCGATGAGGTCGGCTTCGAGGGTGGCCTTGATCTCGTTGTATTGCTTCTTGAGCTCGTCAGGCAGCTCCTCGTAGGTGACTGGCGTGCCGTCCACCATCTCAGATGTAGATGGCGATGTGGTTGATGTAGACGATGGTCCCACCGGTCGTGCGCGAATGTGTTGACGGCCAAAACCCACCGGCGGGCAGCGGCCTTGTCAACACCGTAGAGCCGGGAAGAGCCTAGAGCTGCGGCTGGCTGAGACCCCTCCGAGCGACGGCCCGCAATGCTCTTCTGGTCACACGCGGCGATGCGAAGTGCAAGGGCGTGCCACCCGACCTATACCCGGTCGGGAAGGTGATGAGGATGCCTCGCTTAGTTTCTCCGCAGGGCATACATATAAACGTTAAATACGAGCCTCGATCGGCTCTCGGGTTATCTCGTGAATCGGCTCAAAGAGCCGATCCACCCATGATTCGTACGGGGTGCACGAATACTTGGTGGTCCTGCTTGATCAAGATAGAGCTAATGAGATCTACGACGATTTAGGGTTTTCACCGCATAATTGGATCATCCTACTCCAGGTTGGGCCTCGCGGCCACGCACGGTGCTCGTAAGCCGATCCTAAACAAGGCCTAAAAACCAACATGAAGTTGATCCTCGGAACATCCTGTTTAGGACTTGCGAACGCCACCCTACGTGCCACTGGGATCCTCCCCCTTTGTAAGGCCTAACTATTGCAGATATTAAACTAATCCTTGTAGAACAAGGAGCAATCGTAACGGATCAGATCTACTAAATAATGATCAAGCGGGGTGCCGCCCCCACACCTGAGATAGGCGTGAGGGCGGCTAGATATGCAAGGGTTGCACTACGTAAGCATGCTTAAACGAAGAACAATGCTAACCCTAACACATCTAATGATAACTACGTTGCTCGCCATCAAAAGCGCTTCGGTACGAGCAACGCATGAACAACGTGGGGCTTGTGCTGCCTAGATCGCAAGATGCGATCTAGGCAGCATGTCGCTTACCCGATAGAAACCCTCGAGACGAAGGAGTTGGCGATGCGCCGAGATTGGTTTGTTTTGGGGTTGAACGTGAGTTGTTGTTTATTCCATAAACCCTAGGTACATATTTATAGTCCAGCGGACTTTCTAATGTGGGCGTGCACCAAACCGTGCACGAGTAAGATTCTACTTTCTAAACTAAGATACGATCTAATATGTTACAGATACACGGGCAATTAAACCCAACTTGGTATAACAGGCCGATTCACGTAATCCTCCATGTATACTTCCTTTAAGCCCATCTTGATTGCGGCCCACCTCTGACTCGGTTAAATTCTGGTGATAACAGCGGTGAAAACCCCAAATCGTAGTAGGTCGCTTTAGCTTTATCTTGATCAAGCAGGACCACCATCTGATCGTACACCTCGTACGCATCATGGGTGGATCTTGAGCCGATTCACAGGACAACCTGAGAGCCAATCGAGGCTCGTATTTAACGTTTACGTGTATGCCATGCAGGAAACCAAGCGAGGCATCATCCAACACCTTCCTGACCAGGTATAGGTCAGGTGGCACGCCCTTGCGACAGCATCGGACGTGTGTGCAGAAGGCTTTGCGGGCCGTCGCTCGGAGGGACCAGGGCCAGCCGCAGTCCTGGGAGATTCCCGGCTCTACGGTGTTGCCCGTCGCTGCCCGCCGGTGGGTTTCTGACCGCAACAATACTAGCTATGATACTAGCACTATGGCTAGCCTTAGGCTGGCCATAGTGCTAGTATCATAGTTAGTATTATGCATCCTAGGCCCACAAAAATGATGATGTGGCATCTAATTAATGAGGAGAGATAGGATTAGAGTAACATAGGTAGATACTATATCATAGCGCACGTTACGAGAAAAGTAAATGCCAAATAGATCTTGTACATAGATTTACATTGAGATTCTATAAAATAATAAATTTACAAGTTTATGATACTACACTATAATACCACCACTATAGAGATAGTATCATAGATAAGTATCATATGCATGATACTAGTATATGATACTATGCACTATGACCAGCCTTAATCCTGCCAACGGAATGCGAAATAGAGCCTGATATTCGTGCCATGCAAAATTGCCGGATCATTTACTTGCATTGACTACCACCCATAAATCTCGCCCTAGTTTTTTGGCATCAACGATCCGTGACACAATAATCTAAGTAGTCCATCCAACCTTACCAATCCATGCCACAGTCATCTCAGCCCATCCATCCATCCTTAGCGATCTATGGCGCAATCTTCTCGTCCACCCATCAAGCACGAACAGGTGACAAAGGCAAGGAAGAAACGATTTTTTTTGCCCCTCAGCTTCTTCCCGCCATATCACCTCTCCCTCCCTAAAAATTCAAACTTTACCAGTTAACTCTACAAATATCAGGAGGGGTGAAGCCTACGCGTGCGTCGCGTGTGACTTAGACTTTGACTCTTGCTCGGAAAGGAGAGGCACCCTACTCTGGCGTAGGTGTATGGTTTGATCTTTTCATGGCTTTCACTTCTTCCTCGGGCAAGTTTTCTGTTTGTTGCGTCATTTTGTTTGTTGTTTTGTCTCGGAGAGGGGAGGAGAGGCACTCTACTCTACTCTGGCGTAGGTATGTATGGTTTGATCTTTTCATGGAGTTTCTCTTCTTCCTCGGTTAAGTACTCAAGTCCTTTTTCATGGCATAGCAGCCGGATGATTGAGTCTAGTAGTCCTGGTGCTATTTTACCCTGTATTACTCCCGACATAGATACATAAATGTATCATTTTTATTTCAGATTGATCGTTTTGGGCATTTCAAGTGGCATGCAGGAGGATCTATTCTGGTAGCAATGCCTTCACGATGGTTAGAACAGCTTACTTTGCCTTGATTCTACCCTGTTCAGTATCAAAATAACTGCCTCTGACTTTACTCATTTTTCATGATTATGCCAGATCGCAAATCTTAGCTTGTATGGCTGGATTTATCTTACATTTTTTCAAACCTGTTGGTCAGTACCGATCTTTCTTATCTTTCGAGATCCACCCTACAATATGGGGTCAAAAAGCCAAAAAAAAAAATAAGTGATTTTAGCCGGTTGATAGCGTATGCATCTATTTCCCTCGGATCTTGTTTTGTTGCCGCGTTCTTGGTTGGAACAAAAGAGCCAGGGTAAGGTGAAAACCTTGTTAGCACATACTAGAATATTAGTATACCTGCATACATCACAGTATCTGACCGTAGCTCAGCTGGTTGAGGGGGTGGCTACCACCCAGGTCCGAGTCCTCTTCTGCTCGAATTTTGGTTCCCTTTTTCTGTAAAGAAAAGATACCTAGGTATTATTATCTTCTTAAAAATATAATACAGCCATGGATAGATATCAAATACACAGATAAGACCAAAAATAATTATTATGGTGTGTGCATTGTTTGATATCGAATTGCAGTAGTTTATTTTCACTATGTGTTGACTATCCTCCTAATGCTTTGAAGTTTGACTCAACCACCAGCTCACACGGCCCCACCCAATGACCCAAGTTTTAACCACCCCTTAGGGCATCTCCAGCGGCGCGACGCATTTTATTGTCCGCGAGCATCCGTTTGCGTCGTGCCGCGGACGCTAAAATGACCGTTTTTGTCCACGCGTCCGTTTGCGTCTGGGGGTGGCTCCAGCGGGGCGACGCATTTATTTTTCTTATTTCTTTCTCTTCTCTATTTAAACATAGTTCCAAATATTATATATTGGAACATGGTTTTACACAAACTAATACATAATTGGGAACATGATTTACACAAACTAATACATAGTTTGAACCATGGTGGACACAAATAAAACATTGCAAAATGAGGAAATCAGTTGTGTTGATTTCCGTATGTTCGTTTCCAAGAAAGAACATTCCAGGGCACACCCAGTCACCCAAACTGGAAAATCCAGCGGGAGATGGTGCCCTTGTTGGTTCTACCGAGGACGAACATCCAGAAACCTCGACTACTGGCTTCGTCTGGCCCGTAGCCAGATTCGCTGCAAAGAAAGAACACTCTAAGTTCTAACTATCGGTGTCCGAGCCGGATTCGCCGGTGTGGTAGTGCCTGCGGCAGGCTGTGTCGTCGAACACCTTGACGATCATCTCGCCGCCCCCTCGCAGAGGAAGGTGAGCTGGCAGCCGGGCTCGAGCGCGAGGTCACGGGCGAACTTTTCCCACCCCGTGTGCAGGTACATCTTGCCCTGCCCGTCGAACAAGACCTCCACGGTCCAGCGGCAGAATTTGCAGCTGGCCTCCTGTAGCTGCAAATGCGCCGGCTCGACGCCATCGACGAACTCGGCGAACTTGTCCGGGAGCCGATTGATGTCGAGTGGGTCGTCATCGATGTGGAGGAGGAACTCGAAGCAGCGGTCCTCCTGCGAAGACGAGGAGGGCGCAGGCGACGACGAGCATGGGGCCGTAGCTGCTCCACCACGGCGGCCCCTGCCCCGGCCCCGGGGGCGCCCAGGGCCGCGGCCTCGACCGCCTCGCCGACCACCATGACCGGCCATGGACTTCCTCGCGGGCCTGGCTGCGTCGCAGGAACACCTAGGCGGCGCTACGGTCGAGCTTTGTGGTGGCTAGTGTTTCTTTGGAGGAGTGGATGAGAGGAAGAAGAACGCGCGCCCCCTTTATATAGGCATGCGGTGGCCGCGGGACACGTGGCGTCGCTATTAACGTGGTTGGCGGAGGTAGGCTGCGGCCGCTCGGCAGCCGAGGCATCGCCATTAACGTGGTGCAGACTGCCGAAGCGACGCAACGGCATCAGTCGATGGCGCGTTTGAGGGGTCGCTGCCAGGCGGGCCCGACGAAACATCCGCCAGACGCGAGCAGACACTTTGCGCAACCGCGCAACGTCCGCAGAGACGCATCCGAGGCGCATATTTGGGTCAGGTTTGCTTCTCCGCGGACGGTCTGATCACTTTGCATCGCCCCGCTGAAGGTGGTACCAGACGCATTTTCGATCACGACGGACAACAACGTTTACGTCGTGCCGCTGGAGATGCCCTTATGAAAATTCAACAATCCCAACTAAATGTACAGTACATGGTCTTGTGTTCGCGCACAACCAGGCAAAAGTCCACAATTCTGTTCCGGGCCAACACTACCAGGATGAGCATCCATCCTCCACCGCAGGCGGCACGGCACGGCACGGCGCTGCACCGCACGCCACGCCAAGGTGCCCCAAGACACGGACTAGCTGACATCCGGCGACATCGATTTCCAAGACATCGATTCCCAAGAGATCCTATCTCGTAATGTATTTGTCCGCGCCGCGCCCAGGAATCCACGTCCCGTTCCCACTCCCACGGCGGCCGCCCTCGGTCCTTCCCATATTTTCTCCTCAACTTTTTTGAACATGTTTTGTCTCGTCCATTAGAAATTTGTCTCAACTCTCTTTAACTTTTGCTTCGGCTTGGTCTTGGCCCCCCCTTCTCTCGCCCTTTATCCGCATCATCATCAAAAGTCAGCGGAGAGAGGGTACGTGACAATGAGAGGAGGGCTTCCAAAACCCATCTAGGCCCGTCCCTCTTGCTGGCTTCCGCTGGTTCGCTTCATCTCTGTTCGCCGTTTAGGATATTTTTAGGGATTTCTTTGAGATGTTGAAGCGGCAAATACATATTGAGGCAAGAATAAGGTCTGTCGTTGCCTAATCGACGGTACCTCGGAGGAGGGATCCTCACGAGGGGAAGAAGAAGTAGGGGCCATAGGGCGGAGTGCACACGGGACGGTGGTACGCGAGTTACCCGAGCTCGGAACACCCGCACGAAGACGGGGCCTACCGCTGCTTGTCTGGAATTATCTGGGCGCTTTCGCGTTGTTACAATGAGTTGTGGTTGTCCCTCTAGGGCTCCCGGGATCCGGCTTATAAAGGCGCACGGATCTAGGGTTTACATGGAGAGTCCTAGCCGGATTACAGACAGTCTGAATACGGTACAATATCTTGCCGTGCACGTCACGGATCCGCCTTCCATATACATCGTACTGGATCCGGGTTCCTCATGGGCCTCCATGGATCCGGGTCACTCCTATGTCGGTGCGGATCCGGCCTGCTGATCCTGGGCTGGACTTCTTCCTTCATGATCAACAGCAACTGGGCCGCCCGATGGGCCACATGCCTCATCACCATCTGTGGGCCACCCGGGCTTGCCGGATCTAGGCACTGTCGATGGTACACCTATGAAGTATACCCACAACAAGGTCCTTCCGCGTTACCCTCACTTTGGTGGTGCTTCAAGCGCCAACGGAGAGCGTGCAGAGTTGTGCGTCTCACAGACCGAAGCGCACGGACCGATATATTTATAAGCTAAATTTAGGTTGGGAATGTGTCAGCCACGTCGGACCCCAAGTGTGTTCTCACTTGTTTTTTGAAACGAGGCAAAAGACTTGCCATTTTCATTAATAAAGAAGAAGTACAGAATTTGGCCAGTTTATTAGCGGGAAACCGGCCGAAAACCGAAACAAGTGCCCCGAACGACCGTCATGGAACACGACCGCCGCGGGGGCACAGAGCCACCCTGACAACCCACACAAGATACACAGGCCACCGAAGCGAGAAGTCGTCGCGGTTGACCTTCAACGTCATCGTCATCACTCTTCAGCGACTCCAACTTCACCGAAGAACCAACCACCAAGACCTCGCCGAAGCGGCACTGTGAAGCTCAAGCCGGCCACCGCCAAACAAGCGACTCCTCGTGAAGCAACCGGCAGCTCCGACTCCGATGACGAGCTGCGAAGAGGATAAGCGCAAGACATGCGCCGAGGAAGATCACCGCCGGAGGGCCTCCCCGCAGGTCATCGTACGCTGCTCAAATGAAGAAACTCGACAAACCATAGCAGCTCCGACTCCACCGCAGGCGAAGCACAAGACGAAGAAGCTCGGACGCTCGCCGAAGCCAAGGTCTTGACGCTACCAGACCATCGCTCACCACCGCCAACGTTGCCACACAAGCCACCACACGGACCTCACACATCGCCGGCCACCCGCCGCGATGCCGTACGAGTCCAGCCTCAGGAAAGCACGTTGGGGAACAAAGTCTTCAAGACGACGCCCCCAAGAGGGAAGCGACGTGGATCGACGCCGTCGTCCGGCCCTGCCACGGCCTAGGCTTTCACCCGAAAAACTACGCCCCGGGAGCGGAGGAGGCCGAAGGCTCCATGAAGGCCCTCACTTGTTATTCCAGTGACAAGCCGCCCGCTCGTCTTCTATAGCCATCGGTGTTCATCTAGATTGACGAGCACATGTAGGCGGTGCAAACCCTAGTTTTAGTTAGGGCTTTTGTTTAAATGTATGTCCTTTTCGCCATCGTATGTAAATTATGTTTAAGATATGAAGTATTAACGGGAAAAAGAATGGCTTGCGTTGGTGGGTTCACCCTCGACCCAAACAGATCAAGTGACGTTTTCTGTATCTACGAACCGTCCAGACAAATCCGAATGGACACATCTAATGTTTAAAATAGATTGGCTTAGATGCCCCGAAGCTAAACTAGTTTTCAGGTAAATCCATGGTCTTTGGACGCACCAGGTGGAAATCGACCATCTTGTCTTGTACTCCCTCCTTCCCCGAATAAGATGCCTATAGCTTTTGGCCAAAGTCAAATACTTCAAAGTTTGATCAACTATATAGGAAAAAATATCAAAACTTATAATTTCAAATGAATATTGTTGGAATCATCATGAAATATATTTTTTTATATCGTGTGGATTTGGTATTGTAGATGTCGATATCTTTTTCTACATGGTTGATCAAACTTTTAAAAGTTTGCTTTTGACCAAAATTATAGACACCCTATTTTGAAATGGAGAGAGTATTAAAAAAATCAACCGCTTGAACCTTAGGCAGGAAGGCACGCAAGTACGCGCGCAGCACGAACGAGCAGCGCACTTCTCCTCTGGGTGCCGGTTCTTCTCCACCGCAGGCAGGCGGCACGAAAGGTGCGGTGCGCGCACCAGAAGAAGGACACGGACGATGTGGAGGTGACACCGATTCCGAATCTCGTACAGTCTCTCTGCTCATCTTTCTTTATCAATTCTCTTTTTTGTATTAGAAAGAGAATTTCCCTTCTCGTCATCTCCTTTACGTTCCCTCTTTAATATCTCCCTCCCCGCACGCCCGCCCGCCGTCCGCCGTCCGCCCGACGTACCCTTTCCCTTTCGCGTCGCCGTCGAGACCTTCTTCCTCCACCCACGGAACGTCTCTCCCCTCCCCTCCCCGCGCCGGCTTCCGACCTCTTCAGGCAGCGCCAAGCCCCTTTCCCCACGCGCGCGAGGGCGGCCATCCGCGCCGCGGCTGCTGCCTGCTGGTGAGGCCTCCTGCAATTAATTTTTGTTCCTTTTTCTCGTCAGAATCGAAGAACTTGCGTAGCCTCTGCTTGAGGCCGTCTCGCGCGAACAGGGAGAATCGACGATGGGCTAGATAGACAGACATGGTATATCATGTCTCGTATTTGTTTTTCATCAGGCTCTGTTCAGTTTGCTTCACTGTATTTAATGGGTATGTATATGCTGCTTCGGTGGGCCCGGCCAAGAGCCCAAGACTCCACAGAATCTGATGGATGTATAGAGTAGAAGATTCAGTACGACATATTTATTTTTCGAATGCGACTAGACTACTGTATGGGCAGCCAGGCTGTGTTGTCTGAACTCTGAAGGTGCATATGCGGGAATACTGGATCTCCTGGATTACCGATGAATCACGACTGGGTTGGGGTCGAAAGTTAAGAGAGGGGAAAGGGCGATGAGCTGGTTGCTCTTGCTCACATCAAGTTGTTGCCGGGCTGGTCTTGTTTAGTGAAACTGCGAAAATTATTCGTTTCCTTAACTCGGATCTTGTCTTCTTTAAGTGGGCCATTCCATTTCAGTTTCCATCATAAGAGCTGGAGCCGCGTGCTTGCTTGCTTTAGTTGATGATGATGCTGGCAGGGCTCGATTTCTTTGATTTAGACGATAATTTTGGGTACCTTGTCTATTGAAATCTTTGTACACGACTATTGAGATTATTTGAGCAACGTGTCCCTACCTGAAATCTCTGTAGGCGACTATTGACGCCATGCATCTAAGTCTAAGCTCACCGTCAGTCGGATCGTATTTACTTCAAAAGATAATCTAAGCTGTATTGTCTATTGGAATCGAATGATTTGTACCACAATCCTTCCTGTCCTTTCAAAGATGCTAACTAGTTTACAATCTTTTAACCAGAAGGTTTACTTTATATACTTACTCCACAACAAACAAATCCGATAGGAACTTTCAGTTTGTCCCGTGAGATCTTGTATCCTTGCATTGGTTATACCATATTTCTGACCATCTTTCAGAGATGCTACTATCGAGATCATGCTACTTGATATACTTACCCCACAACGAAGAAATTCCTAAGTTTGTCTCCTGAAACCTTCGCATGTGTGCTTGCACTAGTAGGAGGTTCGATGCATCTCATCTAGGTTCAAACTAATTAAATGAAAACCTTTTTCTTTAGTCCAAAAAAATGGAAGGCATCCCAACATCCACTCTTAACATGGTTCATATCTTGTATATATTGCTGAATAACATTACAACTGAAGAATCCCTTGCTCATTTGATAAGCCTTGAAGCCTTCCACCGGGTACCACACAAACCATCTGTTTTGTTGTCTGTGAGTGACCGAGTGTTGGCATCTTGCAAAAATTACAATTATCTGGTCATATAACTGCATTTTTTTACTTTATTGACCCAAATGTACATTAATTTTTTTTATTAACCTGAGCAGTTTATTATACAGAAAAGCATGCAAACATTTTAACTTACCTTGAAACTCACAAAAATCAACCTTGGAGTACAACTCTATCTCTTGTAAGTGGGGAGAGATAGCGGGATAGTCACATACTGAATTAACATGTTTTCCTTTGTGATGTAGGTGATACTCTTCTAGTCTTGGTGACGGCGAATAATGGTTAAGATGATGGATACTGAGCCATCAAATGAACTACAATGGGACGAGCCATTAGGGAGAGTGCCAATACTTTCCTATGGCTCTGGGCATATGCTGAATGATATCACATCATCTTGTTGGTTCACATATTTGCTGGTATTCTTGACTGATTTAGGGCTTAGTCCAAGGTATGTACTAGGACTTGGTACTGTAAACTAGTAGGATATATGTTCTTCCACATGTTTCTATGGCATATTGAATGAAGAAAATTTTGTAGTCTTTTTTTCACAGTAGTTTTAATTCCATATCCACTCTATCCAACGAGCAATTCCGTAAATGCATCAGATGTAAGTTGCAATTAACTTGAGGACATCTTAGATATGATGCTATAAAATTTCATTTAATGCACTGCACATTTTTTAATTAGTATCTTCTGTTCTTTATTTATTTATTATTTTGTTATGATTTTTTGAACAATGACCTCTTAAAGACTTCCATCTGCACCATGTTCCAAGAGACTAATTAGGAAATGAAAGAAGTTAACTTCATATCTTTTTTTTTCTTAAACACTCGGATAAGGAAAATATGTATTTACTGGATGAAAATATTAGGTTCACCTATTGAAAAATAGTTTGCCTTCGATGTTCGAAATGCATGATCTATTACTTGTAGCTTTAAAATTCTTTTACACACTTCATATTTTGTTTACCTTCACAGAGATGCTGCTGTTGTCATGCTTTCTGGTCAATTGGCGGATGGCTTTGCAACAATCTTTGTTGGTGAACTGGTATGAGCAAAAATTGAGCAACATTATAGCACTGCTATAAGTTTCTGATATAATGTTATTTTGATTGCGTCTCTTGTTTTTTGGGAGGCATGTTACGTTTCTCTACATTTTACCCTGTATTACTCCGATGTAGATACATAAATGTATCATTTTTTTATATTTCAGATTGATCGTTTTGGGCATTTCAAACTGTGGCATGCAGGAGGATCTATTCTAGTAGCAATTTCCTTCTCATCTGTTTTCGGTAGTTGTTTGCCTTGCAAACTCACGGGGACTAACTCAACTACTCTGGAGACTGTTGGATACAGCACATTTGCCGCTATCTTTAATGTTGGTTGGGCAGTTACTCAAGTTGCTCACATGTAATGCTCCTTTTCCTGCACTACTCATGTGCATGCTTTTTCTTGTGATTTCAGCATTTCACCCGCATATATCTTTTATATATTTTCCAAGGTCAATGGTGAACTGCATGACGTCAAACCCAACAAGTAGGGTTGCACTAGTGAGCTGTCGCAATGCCTTCACGATGGTTAGAACAATTCACTCTGCCTTGATTCTACCCTATTCAGGTATTAAAATAACTGCCTCTGACTTTGTTCATTTTTCATGCTTATGCCAGATTGCAAATCTTAGCTTGTATGGCATTGCTTTGTTGATGTTTAGTCTACTGCAGTCAGTGAGCGTAATAGTTCAGGTACTTTCTTTTGCCAAGTAATGGACTATTATTTATGCAAGCTTGTGGATTTATCTTACATTTCTCCAAACCTGTTTGTCAGTACCGGTGGATAGCGTATGCATCTATTTCCCTCGGATCTTGTTTTGTTGCCGTGTTCTTGATTGGAACAAAAGAACCAGGGTAAGGTGAAAACCTTATTAGCACATCTGGGCTATGAAGTTAACACTATCCTCTTTTGAAATGCTCTTAATTTCCACTATGTTTTTCCTCTGGTCTAATTAGCGACTTTTGAATAAATTTTGTGTCTGTAGGATAAACCAATCTTGTCAGAATAAGAGCCTCTCCAGAATTTCATGGGCGCACTGGTTCAAGAAAGTGCTGTACTTCCAAGTTGCTCTTGTCTACATGTTCACTAGATTGGTGACCAATGTTTCACAGGTATCTAGTTATCTTTGCTATGTGATTATGAAACGGAAATCACCTGTGCTTATTCCATTTTCTTTGCTGCCTTCTATTTTTACGTACTAATTTGCATGGCTTAAATTATTGTATGCTGAATGCTAAGTAAGGTACAGGAAATATCGTGCCGATTAAGATATATCACTCGGAGTAGACTGCCATGGTGAAACATAGCTAATTTTCTAGCATGAAATTCCAGTTTCACACATTGTTCATCAAACAACATTGTGGTTTATTGTAGCATGAAATCTTGGCCAGTTCATTCTTACATCTGGTGTTACACATTACATGCATTCCATGTTTTTTTACCATATTTTTGTGTGCTGTAACTATCTTATTATTACACTGGTTTTGGTTTATGTAAGATAACGTTAAAATGTACTGGCATGCCAAAGATAGAAAATATCACTACACATTAGAATATCAGTATACCTACATGTATTACAGTAGCTGAGCATAGCTCAGCTGGTTGAAGGAGTGGATGATCTCACCACCCAGGCCTGACTCCTCTTCTGCTCGAATTTTGGTTCCTTTTTTCTGTAAAGAGAAGATACCTAGTTCGTCCTAGGTATTCTTATCTTCTTAAAAATATAATATGGCCATGGAGGCATGGATAGATTGATCAAATACACAGAAAAGATAAAAAATAGTTATGATGGTGTGCGCATTGTTTCTGTATATATTGATTGCAGTACTTTATTTTCACTATGTGTTGACTATCCCCCTAATGCTTTGAAGTTCGACTTTAACCTGATAGTAGATAATTTAAGTTTGTTTTGTATTTGATCAGGCATTTCTTGCTTTCTACGTGATAAACGATCTGGGAATGCACCAATCTTCCAAAGCATTGGTAATTTTTTTCTCCCCTTGTGATGCATATTCTATTGCACGGTGTCCAAATGCCTGAATTTAAAAAATCAATTAAGCATGCTTGGGTGAGAGTAGTACTAGGATTGGTGACCTCCCGAGAAGTCCTGGTGCTGCATCCCTCATTTTGTTTGTTGCGTCTTGTGTGGATAGCATCTAGGCCGAGGGTTGTTCAGCGACGTCGATTGTAATATCTGCCTGGTGGCTGTTAATTGTGGTCTTGTCTTGAAGGTTCGGTTGAGGCTTTGAGGGTTCACTTGTTTCACCATAGTCTTAGGCCTGTAACTATACTCTTTTTATCAATGCATTTGGATGTGAGCTTTGCGTTTTCTCGAAAGAAAATCAATAGAACTGAAGATGTAGATGGTACCACAATTTTCACAACCTAAAGTAACTGAAGCGCTCTGCAATTAGTAAGCGTGCTTTGCATGAATTCCATTAGTACTTTCCAGTAAGGCACTGCAATGTTTAGTCTTGTTATAATCTGAATGTTAAAAGTGATCCTTGTTAGTGTTATCTCCTTTTGTCATTTAGATCTGAGGTCCCTTTCATACTGTGGTTCAACTTAGATAATTTCTCGCTAGAGAATTGAATTCCTATGAATTTATTTTTTTGTTTGCCCATTTTGTTTTTCAGGTACCTGCTATTATATATGTCTGCAGCTTGATGGTATCTGTCATGTTACAGGTCTTACTATCTTCTGAGATTTCAGTTTATCTTTTTTCTTCCTCAACTCAACAGGGAGCTCATTTCTTTAGAGAAAAAGGAACTCAATTGCATTTCTATTGTTTATAGGAGACAAGATGGTCTAGTTGGCGTCTAAAAACTTATTTCTCGGCTGGAGCAATGCTTTGGATATTGTCCGGTGTTGGAATTATTCTTTTACCAAGCAGAATGCACAACTTGATGTATGCCCTCTCAATCACAATAGGAGCTGCCAATGCATTGATGACGGTATGTTCTTAGCTTTGATTCAGTTTTAAAGGTCTGATGATATAACATACCTATGGACAACTTCATGGTAAAAATCCCTATGTCTTTGGCTTAGAAGTGTATGTTTAATGTAGTTATTAACCCTGAAGGCTTGCACAACACATTGACATGTATATCCATTTGCCGTGAAGGCTTGTACAACTCATTGAAATTTATATCCGTTTGGTATATGATTTGCTGCAAGCATTTCATAGCCATCTTGAAGATTTGTGATTGAACCTGTCTACAGTTCGATATGCATAATCATTCCATGGGCAATGTTCACTTTCCACAATTCTTATCGTTTTGGTTTATGCCTTCATCACAGGTCACAAGTATCAGCATGGAAGGTGTTTTAGTAGGAGAAGATCTAAATGGTTGTGCTTTTGTGTATGGCTCATTAAGTTTTGTTGACAAAGTGTCATGCGGCATAGCTTTGTATATTCTCGAGTCCTATCAAGGTAATGTGTGTTACTTAGTAGTAGTAGTGAATTTGATAACTCTAGTAGTACAATCAGAGTTCTAACTTTCTGCATGGCAGGAAGTACCAAGATCAGTGCGAATCAAGATTTGGCATATGGCTACTCCGTTACGCGACTTGGTTTGGGGCTAGTTCCAGCTGTCTGTTCGCTGCTTTCAGCCATAGTAGCTTATACCATGGACCTCCCTGACACTCGGCGAAGACCTCTCCTGGAGCCTCTTCTGGCATAACTCTTGCTGGTAGCACGACCCTTTCATCATCCATCATGTACATGTTCAGTGGAGCTGCTAATAACCTTATAGGGCACGTGGGGAAACAAATTCAGAGAAATGATCGATTTACTTATACACTGTACAGGCTGGCTAAAATTTAGACGACCAGAGAAGTAGAGAACTGAAGGGTGCTCAGCAAGTCGTTGAGTGTCCAAATTAGCTGCTGATGGCCATACTTAACTATGTAAATTGATATCTAATACCTTTTAAACTGTAAATATAGCCTAGTCACATTGTTCAGAACAGGGCAAATCCTGTATATGTGTTCATTCTAAGTTTATAATCACATGTGGCTTATTCACTTCATGGCATAGGATGTGTTTTGGATGACTGGTTTCATCCTAATTTTCATGTCTGTACTAGTGACCGGAACAACCTTGCTTTTCTATCGTGTGATGTTTTTGTACATTTTGACTGATCATTGTGCGGTTGGTTTCAGCCCTCGTACAAACCTAGGTTGTTAACTAAAGTACCTGAGCGTTTGCAAGCAATCTGAGATTTTTAAGAGAAAACAATGGGACCGTATCATTCCTTGTGTTTTGGTTGAAAGGCTGAATGGTGGAGCCGCGAATGGTGTCTCCCTGGTGCTTGTGCTTGTCATCACTGCCAGAGACTGAGTCAGGTGCTTACTAGTACAATGTGTCATTCCTACCTACTACTTGCTGCAAGTGGGCTTTGATCGATAATGGTGCCGGTGAACTTTATGGTTGTATGATTGCAATACTCCTTGGAACATTCTAAAATTCTCGTTCCCTAGGCTTCACTATTACTGACTATATCTTTCTGGCTTTCACTTCTTTCTGGAGCTCATTTTAGCACAGTTTCATGTCTACCAAGGATATTTTCCAACTGATTTGCGTACCCATGCTATTCTATTCTTGTAGCAGTAACCAGTAAGTATGTCCTGACTATGGATGAGCTATCCAACAATATGAGCAAACAATTAGAAGGGAGCATGGTTACATCAGGATCCAGGAGCAAGGCTACATTTTCCGTTATAGACAATAAGAGATATGTTAGCATCAGGAAACTTCTAGAACCTTCTGAGAACACCACAATGTACTACCGTTGCAAGCTCATAGTATCATGATAAAATCAGCAGTACAACAAACAACGCGGGGCACACAACAAGGTGACAGACTGACAGTCCTATTAAGCTCATAAGAACTTTCATGAACTCTTTTTTTTCTTCCAAAAGTCACCTTGCAATCAACTCCAATCTAAACGATCATGTTAACACCACATGGTCTAAACACACAAAGAAATACCATCTACAGAGAAACAAACGCCAACTGTTTATTATCCAGACAGAAACGAACACCAACTGTGAAACAATATTTGTCAAGAGTCAACCTCGGTACTCAGTAGTGCCCAACCAGCAACATGAAAAATGAATAGGAAATGTTTTCATGGGAAAGATACCACTACATTTTTTAAAGACTACCAGCTTGCGATATCTGTGTTGTTTAGCAGCAAATAATATGAGACATGTTCAACTGGATTCACGACTGCAAGCTTCATAGGCTGAAACTGAAGCGACAAAGCACCAAAATTGATCAGAATTTCTTCTGTTTCATTGGTATGAAACAAGTTTCAGTAGGCATGTAGTCACGTCAGTTTAAGAATGGCCTTAAATTCAAGAGACATAAAACGGGGAAACTTATAATAAAGCGGAAAGAGTAAAAATAAGTAAGCAAGCAACAGTAGACGCAAAACAACCTATGTTCAAGTTCGAAAAGTCAGGACCTATTGAAGGACAGGGGGCCGAGGTGGTACCTGCAGCTTACAACCGACTGACCAACAACCTTCTTCAATCAGAACATGCTGAACACTTGAACATGCGTAGGATGAGAAATACTCTGCTGAGATTCCTTTTCCTGCGGTAGAAAATGATAGCAGAATCACTTCCACTCAAGCAAGGTCGTACGCGTGCCGGTGTGCGTGTTGGTGAACCATATGTAGGCAATAGTGACCAAAGGGGAAAATTGATGCAGTCTGCTAGCTACAATACCTGCACTAGTTACCTTGTGGTCTTCTTCTGCAAAGCTGCGATCAAGTATGATGTCCAGGGTCAGTGAGGCCTATGTTCAGGCGAGATGACACCCACCTCAAACAGCACACATGGACTAGTTAAACTGATCCATCCGATCGATGTGGGTGTCATCTCTCCTGATCACAGGACCCAAACCCACAAGAGCAGCAGCATGCTCAACAGCTCTAGTGCTCCAATCTGCTCAATGTATTTTCGCCTGTCTGTCCCTTGCTCAATGCATAGACAAATACAACACAACGGGACTCTGTATATAGGCCGGCCGGGGAAGGAGCGATGCCTCTCGGAAAGAAAAAAAATCACTAGCTTACCTAGTGACGCCCGGCCATGTGACAAGGCAATAATATGCTGACTCTGACGAGCCTTGACCGGGGAAAACCTGCATCCACACGAGGAATTGAAAGCTGTAGGTCAGCGGGGTCGTGGTCGTGGTGGAGCAAGAGAACGATGTACACACACAGCCGACAGACGACAACTTGGCGACCTTGACAAATGGACAAATTGGTGCCCTGCATATCACGGATAATTTTTGGATTCCTCTGTTTTATTGCTATTTTTTGTGAAGTGCGATCATCCAGCCTCACGTTTCATTGCTTGGAACAAGGTCTTCTAGCTGTGACAACGTAGAGGTCCATGGTCAAACACTGCTGCTCATATGTGTACCTATCAGATAAAAATTTGATTTTGTTTCCACCATGTCCTCCCCCAGGAAACCTGCCAGCCAATGATGGTATCTACTGAAACATGTGTGAATGAATAGATAATCTGAGGTTTGAGTACTAAACGGCCTGCAGCTCATATTCAGTGAACCTGAGTATTATACCGAAAACATATTTAAGAAATCACATCAATTGCTTTCGGAGATGCTATGATATGCTGCAGATCTTTGGTACATGTAGTATAATCTTTTTATTGTTCCGAATGACAAAAAAAAGTATGATGTGACTGTTGGAAGATCCTGAACTTCTTAAAAGAAATTTGAAAAATTCAGGATCTTACATGTGATCGGCAGGCGTACGGTGCTCTGTACTCATTTAATGTTGTCTTCTAATGGGAATCAATGGTATTTCGTCATGACTAAATCAAATAGTGGAGTAACAAATTAAAGAAGCACATCTAGGCAGCATAGCCAGTTGTATACCATTCATATCGCGAGCGATGGTGAAATATTGCTAGATGCATGCATATCATTGGCCATGATACGGATCATCATGTAAACTGGAATGTGTGATGTCATAAAGAAAATGTCAGCATGTAACTTGTGTGTTGTCCGGTTTGACAGTCATTGGTCCTTCCTTTTCAATGCTATCATTGACAGTTTGGACCTGAAAGAGATCACTATGACTGGACGTCAATTCACTTGGGCAAACAGCCTACCTGATCCGACATATGAGAAACTAGATAGAGTGCTAATGGATTCAGACTGGGAATCTAAATTCCCTTTGGTCTCCGTACGCGCTCTTCCTAGGATTGAATCTTTGTCGGATCATGCTCCCATTCTATTAACTACCGGGACGCCAACTTCACCTCCTAAACGCCCATTCAAATTCGAACTTGGATGGTTACTTAGAGAGGGGTTCTCGGATATGGTTAAGAATGTATGGGAACAACCGCTGGCTCTCCAATACAAAGGTGGAATTGCAAGCTTAGGGCTGTGCGAAAATACCTTGGAGGGTGGGCTCGACATACGGCGGGTTTGCTCAAACAGGAGAAACTCAGTCTCTCTACGTCAATTGACGAATTATAGGCAATCGCGGAATATAGGCGGTTGACAATGCATGAACTTGAACTTAAGAATCAAAACAATGCGAAGTTAGCCGGTCTATTACGTGAGGAGGAACTCAAGTGGTATCAGCGATCGAAGGCTCAATTCTTACTGGAAGGGGACTCGAATACGAGATACTTTCATAGTGTCGCAAATGACAGACATAGAAAGAAACGTATTCATTCCTTGGTACATGATGATGAGACGATCGAGGGTCAGGAGCAACTTAAAGCATACATTACTACTTATTATAAAAATTTGTTTGGGGCACCCGAGGATTCGCACATAACTTTGGATGAAACCAGAGTAGATGATATCCCACAGGTGTCCCCTCAGGAGAACGCTCTCCTTTCCGCTCCATATTCGGAGGAGGAGATTAGGAAAGCGGTTTTCCAGATGGAGCACAACAAGGCACCTAGATCGGATGGCTTCCCAGCTGAGTTCTACCAAACATTCTGGGATACAATTAAGATTGATCTCCTAGAATTATTTCACGAACTTCACAGTGGACAGTTAGATCTCTTTCGTATCAACTTTGGGGAGATCATCCTTCTCCCTAAGGTTAACGACGCTGATCGCATCCAACAGTTCAGGCCTATTTGTCTCCTGAACGTTTCTTTTAAGATTTTTACTAAGGTGGCGACTATTAGACTTAATTCTGTAGCTGATCATGTAGTGCGCCCAACTCAAACTGCGTTTATGCAAGGTCGATACATCCTTGATGGTGTCGTGACATTGCATGAGACGATACATGAGATGCACCGCAAAAAGTTGAATGGAGTCATACTCAAAATCGACTTTGAAAAGGCTTATGATAAAGTTAAATGGTCTTTCCTCCAACAAACACTTCGAATGAAAGGCTTTTCTACGGAATGGTGCGCTCTAATTAGTAACTTTATCTTTGGTGGAAGTGTCGCCATCAAAGTCAATGATGACGTTGGTAGATATTTCCAAACAAAGAAAGGTTTACGACAAGGCGATCCTCTGTCCCCAATGTTATTCAACATTGTGGCGGATATGCTTGCTATTCTAATAGAGCGTGCCAAGTTAGATGGTCAGATTGAAGGAGTGGTGCCCCATCTGGTTGATGGAGGGCTATCTATTCAGCAATATGCCGATGACACAATTCTCTTATGGACCATGATCTCGAAAAAGGCAAGAACCTGAAATTAATCCTATCAGCTTTCGAGCAGTTATCGGGTCTAAAGATTAATTTCCATAAAAGTGAATTGTTTTGTTTCGGTGATGCCCAAGATGAAGCCAACCAGTATGCCGAATTATTTGGCTGTGGTTTAGGCTCTTTTCCAATTAGCTACTTAGGTATTCCGATTCATTATCGGAGACTTACCCTAGCCGAATGGAAAATGGTCAAGGAAAGATTGCAGAAAAGACTGAGCAATTGGAAAGGAAAGTTACTATCTCTTGGTGGAAGATTGGTACTCATAAACTCAGTACTCACGAATATGGTACTATATATGATATCATTCTTCCAACTGCCGAAAGGAATTCTTCATAGATTGGACTATCTCCGATCTAGATTCTTTTGGCAAGGAGATAGTGAGAAGAAAAAATATCGGTTGACCAAATGGAGTGTCGTATGCCGTCCCAAAGATCAAGGTGGACTTGGTATCCACGATCTAGAGGTTAAGAACCAGGCCCTACTAGGTAAATGGTTGGCTAGATTCTTAACTGAGGATGGGGTATGGCAAACCTTGTTAAGAAGGAAGTATGTAGGCTCCAAAGCGATGTCTTAGGTTTCGTGGAAACCAGGAGATTCACATTTTTGGGCCGGCATTATGGCTACTAAGAAGCACTTCTTTCCGCATGGCTCTTTCTCCATTAGGGATGGGTCGGAGATTCGTTTCTGGGAGGATAGATGGTTGGGAATAACTACTCTCCGGGAACAGTATCCAGCTTTATATAGGATCGTACGTCATAAGGACATAACCCTCCAAAGGGTGATGGAAACCTCTCCACCAACTATGACCTTCCGACGTAATGTAGTCGGTCTCCGCTTGAATAACTGGAATGAACTGCTACAAAGACTAGCTCTAGTTCAGTTGGTCCAAGGGAAAGATCTATTTCGCTGGGAACTTACTAAGAATGGTAAATTCTCAGTGAGATCCATGTATGAAGCTTTGATTCAACCTATTCAACCGGTTTATAACAATAAAAGGATTTGGAAGTTGAGGATTCCACTAAAGACGAAGGTCTTTGCTTGGTACCTTCGTCGTGGTGTTATCCTCACCAAAGATAACCTTGCCAAAAGGAATTGGCATGGAAGTAAGAGATGTGTCTTCTGTCAAGAGGACGAGACAATTAAACATCTTTTCTTTCAATGTCAATTTGCCAAAGCTATATGGTCGATCATTTAGATAGGATCAAGATTATACCCTCCCCGCAGCATTGCAAACATTTTTGGCAACTGGCTAAATGGGATCGAGGTTAGGTTTAGGGGTCTTATCAGGGTGGGAGCGTTAGCCGTTATATGGTCGCTCTGGCTATGTAGGAATGACAAGGTTTTTAATGACAAAAATTCTTCTCTTATGCAGGTTATCTTCAGAACTACGGCTACGCTCCGTTCATGGTCGCCGCTTCAGCGATTGGAGGACCGCGACCTCTTTATGGAGGTGTCTACACGATTGGAGAATTCGGCCAAGGAGTTTATTACCCGACATGGGTGGCTGCATAGTCTACGGATAGCGGCTCCTTCACCATGATCTTTTTACCTCTATGTGCCATCTCCTTGTACTTCCTTTTATTTCCCGATTAGTGTCCATGAACGGCTGTGTGCATCCTAGCTATGCAGAGGCCGGGTGTATTACGACAAACTTTGAAGTAATAAAGCGCCCTTTTTCGAAAAAAAAACTTTGAATTGTCTCCTTTATTTGGTTTGCCCCATTATCCGTATATCGGAACGCCACATGATGACATATATTGGTTAAACAAAAGAGTGTTGAAGAGAAGGTTAAAATAATGTTAGGTTAGGCAGGAAAGTGTCCTTGCATCATCAGAAAATGTGTGCACCCAATCATATGAGGACTCGAGGAGTACCTTGCGTCCATGTCGCTAGCGAAGGAGAAAAATGATATCGTAGGTTCCTCCTGATCATTTTTCATGCAGTAAAAAGATGTGCTAGAAGACTTGGTTTCCATGATGGGTAAGATTGATGATCAGATGGCTCCTTTGATTTTCCAGTTCTTGTATACCTTGCATGCTGCGTAATGTTAGGAAGTTAGCACACCTTCATAGTTGTTCGTTGATAGGTGTTTCAGTTGCCATGCTTTTGTCAAGAATTCCTCAAGTTTTCCACTTGTTTGACTAGTATTGTGACTGTAAGTATTGAGGAAACGTTTTTGTTTGTACACCTCATTTGTTTTTTACTTTTGACTGGGGACAGACTTTGAATTGTCCTATTTTTTGCGGCAGATGTAGTCTTTCTGCCTAGATATCCTTGTCACCGGGGAAAAAGTAATCTGAACATTAACATTTATTCTCTACTGAGAGGCGATCTGAGAGGCGCCTCACTTCATGATGTTCTAGCCTTTTTTTCTTAGTCATTTTAGGTGGCTGATTCATGTTGTGACTCTTTGGGATCCATGAGTTGTAATAATTTGTAATACTTCTAAATAAGTTTTTAATAAAGGGTCGTATGCATCGATTGATGCAGAGGTCAGGGAAACCTATTTCGAAGAAAAAAACATTTATCCGCTACTATCATGCACTTATTTTTAGACATTCTAGATATAAAGCCATAAATTATGTCAACTTGATGCAAACTAGCTGGTCTGAAATAGACTTGTAACCTATAGAAGAGATAAATGGACAAGAACAGCGGCGCTAGCAGATCTTAGCATAATCTACACAAAATCGTTCGAAAGAGCATTAACCAGGAAAGAATCAAGCACATGCGTAAACAATCCTTGTGTGGATTTGCCAGATCTGTGTCAAATGCGAAATGGAGCAGTGCAGAAGTGCCAACCTTCCATAACTGTACTTTCTTGTAGAAATAAGGAGTACAACAAAGATACGAGTATTTTTTTCGATAAAGCCACAAAGATACTATACCAGTTTGGTTCGGAGTTGGGACTTGTGAATTTCTTTTGCAATGTTGCTTGAAAAAGTCAGGCATTTTGGTGTCAGTAATTTCTATTTCTTCTGTATCATCACAAAAATATAACACTGCAAGTGTGCAACTAGTTTAGAGTGTGCATGTGTTCACACACTTGAAGAATTGTAGTATTCTAATACGCAGAGCAATTTGAACGACGAGTCAACCAAAAAAATTGACCAGGACGTGTATGCGGACTATTTACTGCTTAAGAACACCACAGCGTACAATAGTATCGAGATAAAACTATTAGTTCAGTGCTACAACAAACAATGCAATTTGCACCGAGCAAGGTGAAATATAGAAATATTTTTGGGCGTGAATCTGGATCCTTACCTTTTAAATACTTGTGTATTCCTATACATTATAGGATACTCCGAAATGCCGGAATGGAACCCTGCTGAGAATCGTTTTGCATCTAAGATAAGTTGTTGGCGTAACAAAATGCTTTCTTATGGTGATAGATTTGTCTTGATAAATAAGTTTGCCTATGTTTATGCTCTGTTTTTTGGAAATCCCAAATAGGTAAGGAAGATGTTAGATTATTATCTCTCAAATTTCTTCTAGCAATCTGATGAAAATAAGAAGAAATATTGTTGTGGGTATACACGGGTGTACGATCGACAGTGCCTAAATCCGGCAAGCCGTGTGGCCCACATATGGTGGTGGTGGCATATGGCCCACCGGGTGGTCCAGTTGTTGTTGATCAAGATGGAAGAAGCCAGCCCAGCAACAAAGAGCCGGATCTAGCTTGACTATTATAAACGCGATAAGCAAATAACGAAGAACGATAAAGAAAAACGCAGTGGAGACACAAGATTAAACGTGGAAAACCCCTTCCAACACAGAAGGGAAAAAATCCACGAGCGTCAGTCAGCAAATACTTCACTATATCGGGGAGTGTTTACAAACGCCGTGGGTTATATTATAATCTGATAAACCCTAGCTGGCGACTTACAAGATGTATATACCGGCGACGGGTCTCACTCCGCTCGTCAGAAGTTAGCCTCCCTTTAGTATTTGAATTTGGATCACAGTATAACACTGACCTACGCTAGGAGTCGGATCCGGCAAAGCCCATTAAGCTAGCCGGATTCAGTACAATGTTTTAGTAGTAGACGGATCCTTCACGTGCACGACAATGTAATATTCCGTAGTTAGACAAGATTGTATTCCTGCTAGGACTCTCTGTGTAAACTCTAGATCCTGGCGTCTTTATAAGCCGGATTCCGGGAGCCTTAGAGGCACAACCAAAACTCATTGTAACAACGCGAAAGCGTGCAGATAATTCCAGACAAGCAGTAGTAGGCACTGCCTCCGAGCAGCGTGTTCCGAAGCTGAGTAAATCGTGTACCACCGTCCCAATGGCTCTCCGCCATATGGCCCATACTTTTCCCCTTCGTGAGGATCCCTTCTCTGGGGTACCGTCGATTAGGCAATGACAAATGGCATCCACCGTGGGGCGAGCGGCGTCTGGAGGCCGGAACCAGCAGGGTTCTACCTTCGGAGGCATCGGCGACACCATCGCCGTGGGCGCGTCTTGTACGCCGGCAACTTTCCGATCATCCCTCCGGACGAGTGTTGGATTCTGGCTAGGACAGACCCCGTCAAGCTCTCCATCATCCCGATCTGCGGGATGCACATCCGAGACTGTCGATTTCGACGGAAACGCACTGGTAAGTACTGCAGCTACGACCACCACTGAGCAGGACGCAGCTGCAAAGATCCGATCTGAGCTGCAGAAACTCCCTAAGGAAGTGATTGAGTGTGCCCAAGAGTGTTCTTTCTTGGCAGCGAACACATGAAATCTACAAAGCCAACACTAGTTGGATTTCCTCATTTTACAATGTTTTAACTACGTATTAGTTTGTGTAAACCATGTTCCGAACTATGTATTAGTTTGCGTAAAACCATGTTTCCAATTATGTATTAGTTTATGTAAAGTTTTCAACTATGTCTAAATGAAAAAGAGAAAAAAAAGTTGGAAAAATAATACGGGTCGGGGACAAAAACAACCACTTTCGCGTTCGTGAGGCGACACAAACGGACCGCGAGGACAATTTGGGTGTTAATTTTGTGTCGCCCCCCTTAGAGCATCCCCAGTCGCGTCCCCAAAACATCCCCGAAACGTTTTTGGGGCGCTCCGGACATTTTTTTGGCCCAGTTGCCGCCCAAAGCCTCCTTCTGTCCAGCGTGGTCCAATATGGTGTCCAGCGCCCCGAGGCCGTCCCTGCTCCACAGGGGACGCCAGGGCGCTCCGCAGAGAGGGAGAAGCATGGTAGGGAGTGGCGGGTCCGACCATCATTGACCCATTGAAATTTAACAGGTCTCCCGCCACATCGCGCCCTCCTGCCATTTCCCGCCGCCAGACGCACATTTCTCTACCCTGCCAAAAGATTTCACCCCACCCACCGATTCATTTCTCTCTCCCGCCGATTCATTTCTCTCTCCCGCCGCTGCTACTCTCTCCATCCCGCCACCGATTTCATTTCTCCCTCCCACCGTCGCTACCTTCTCCTAGCCATGGTGCTGACATGCCCCAAAAAAGTGGCCAAGAAATCGGCCACCAAGTCACCGGGCAAGAAGGCAGTGACGAAGGGGCCGAAGGCGCCCTTCGCGAAGCCGCGGAAGACGCCATCGGCGAGGAGGAAGCCGGACAGCTGGATCGATGAAAGGTGGCAGCAAGACTGCCTGCGGTGCAAGTTGTCGACGGTGGAGCGGAGGGAGCGGCGGGTGGTGGAGCAGGAGAAGAAGGCATCGACGTCGCTTGCGCAGCAGAAGGCCGCGCTGGCCGCGTGTCTCGCTGCGACCACCGTTAGCCCATGGAGTACATCGACCAGCGCCTACATTCCGGGAGTGACGTCCCCGTCGACACCCGGTTTCTTCGGTGAGTCCGCATCGGTGATGCCCGGGTGACCGACACCGAACTTGTCGCCGCGGTACGAGGATGCGCTGCGGCTTGACGGATTCAACCCGAGTGACTTGTTATCCCGAACGTATGACGTGCAGCAGCACCAGCAAGGCCACGATGCGGACGGCGTTGCCTTCGCTGGACGCAGGGGTCCGCTCAAATTCGAGGGCGTTGGTGCTTTGTTCGGGGAGGAGGAGGCAGCGCGCGAGGAGGTGGACGAGGAGGACGGCGACGAGGATGACGAAGAGGACGGCGATGAAGAAGACGAGGAGGAGGATGCCGCATAGGATCTCGTGGAGGTTGACGTGACCGTCGTGAGGAGGAGGAGGAGGAGGAGGAGGAGGAGGAGGAGGAGGAGGAAGAACCCCTTAGTTATGGGGGACGCAGGACATCGACGTTCCTCAAATACGGCATGAAGAAAAAATATCTCCCAAACACTCGATCCAACGCGTTTGGGGGACGGTTGAATCGTCCCTAAAAGCAACCGTGGGCTGGGCTGTTTTCTCCCAAAAATATCTTGAATGTGAAAGCAAGAATAGGGAGGTTTGGATCTCTCATTTTTGTTGTTCTCATGGTTGATTGATGTATTGATCATGAGTGATCCGTGAATTTTGTACCTCTGACTTTTGTGTTACCACTGAAACTATCAATAAAGGTCGTGTGCATCACCACGATACAGAGGCTGGAGCAGTTATCCCCTTTTCGAAAAAAAAGTTTATGTAATTTTTCCTACTTCAGTCACTTCAACGCTAGTCACGAGCTACACCATCGCCACCTCTGGCTTCTTCCGACCGGCCTTCCAACCCTACCAGATGTCTCTCTAGCCGCCACGGTTGTTCACCGGCGTCCGTGGCTCCACCTCGAGGAAGTCCAAGTGTCCAACCCTCCCTATCCTTGTCTCCTTTGGCGCCTCGGATCTGACCTCTCCTTCTTAGGCCTTGCAGCTCTACATTTTTCCGCCTTCATATCAGCGAAAAGAACTCCTGAAATATATAAAAGAAGTGCAAGCTATGAAACTTATAGTAGCAGAAGTGATTTTTTTTTTTAAAAAAAAGAAAGCAAGACTAGCCGCAAAACAACCTAGGTTGAAGTCCGAACATATTGGAAAACTACCAGGCCGGCTGGTTACACCCAACAGACCAACAAACTTCCCTTGTTGCAATCAGAAGAAGAGGTTGACCTTGAACTATTCAGAGCGTGCAAAGAAGCCAAAATGGCGTTGCTACTGAGCTGATGAGATTTGCCCGGCTTCCTTTTCCTGCAGTAGCAAATGACAGCACTGAAGAAAGGCCGTACGTCTGTGTTCCTGAGAGATGCAGAGTGCCGTAGTAAGAGCAAGATGAACCGGAAGGGGAAATCGATGCCGTCTGCTGGCTATAGCAGTATAGCATCTTCCGGTTCAGGCTCCCCCGCAAGCCATACGGCAGAACGGGCGCATCTTCTGAACTGCAAGCGAGAACACCGAGGGGAAAACGAAAGGAGAAAGCCAAGAGGCAGCTGCATTAGTTACCTGTGATCTTCTTCTTCTGTAAAGCTGCTATCAAGTTATGATGAAGATGAAACTCTATTTTACAGGGTAAGTGAGGCCTATGTTCAGGCGAGATGACACCTACTCCAAACGGATGGATACATATGGCCTAGTAAAACCGATCCATCCGATCGATGTCAGTGTCATCTCTCCTGAGCACAGGACCCAAACCCACAAGAAGAGAACCCATGCTCAACAGCTCTCCTCAAGGTATTTTCGCCTGTCTGTCTGAATGTGTCTGTCCCTGGTGCACGGTGCCGCTATATATAGGCCGGCCGAGGACGGAGCGCAATGCTTCTCAGAAAGAAAGAAAAACCAGCTAAGCTAGCGACGCCCGGCCAGTGGCGAGGCAATAATATGCCGAGTCTGACGAGCCTTGACCGGGGAAAACTCGTGCGTTCACTCGATCTGAATCTTGGGTCTACTCAATTCCACACACCGGAGTTTAAAGCTGCAGGTCAGCGGCGTCGTGGTCGTGGTGGAGCAAGAGAACGATGTACACACACACCGGACAGACGACAGACGACAACTTGACAACTTGGTGCCCTGCATCTCATGGACAACTTTTAGATTCCTCTGTTTTGCTGCTATTTTTTGTGAAGTGCGATCACCCAGTCTCAAATTTCACCGCCTGGAGCAAGGTCTTATAGCTGTGACAACGTAGAGGTCCATGGTCAAACAGTACTGCTCCTATGTGTATGTATCTATCAGATGAAAATGATTTTCACCTTGTCCTCCCCCAGGAAACCTGTCAGCCAATGATGGTATCAAAAGATCTACTCAAACATATATAGGTAATCCGAAGTTTGTGCTACCAAACCGGCCCGCAGCTCATGTTCAGTGAACCTGAGTATTGCAACGAAAATATATTGAATAAATCACATCAATTGCTTTCCTGGATGCTATGATCTGCTGCAGATCTTAGGTACATGTAGTATAGTCTTTGGATTGTTCTTATGGACACAAAAGTATGATGTGATGGTTGGAAGTTCAGGATCTTACATGCATGTATGTGATCTCCAGGCAGTATTATACTATGTGTTTCTCTTTGATTAATTAAACCTTGCTCTGTAGTACTCATTCACTGTTATTTTTAGTAGAATCAATGGTATTTCATCATGAATAATTCAAAAGGTGGAATAACTAATTAAAGAAGCACATTTAGTCTCTAGCACAGCCAGATCCATTCCTATCGCAAGCGATAGTGAAAGGTTGCTAGATGCAGGCGTATCATTGGCCATGATAAAAATCGTCACGTAAATTGGAATGTGTGATGTCATGAAGCGAATGTCAGCATGTAACTTTGAATTGTATTCTTCATTTGGTTTACCCCATTATCCGCATAATTGGAATCCCACATGTTGACATATGTTGGTTAAATAGCAGTGTGTTGAAGAGAAGGTTAAAAAATTTATTAAGTTAGGCAAGAAAATGTCCTTGCATCGTCCGCATATGTGTGCACCCAATGATATGGGGACTTGAGGAGTACTATTGTTCATGTTGCTTTCTAACGAGTAAAACTCTATCGTTCGTTCCTCCTGATCATTTTTAGGCAGTAGGAAAACGTTCAAGAAGACGTGGTTTCCCTGATGGAATAAGATAGATGATCAGCTGGCTACCTCCTTTAATTTTCTACTTCCTGTATACCATGCATGCTGCATAAAGTTAGGAAGTGGTACACCTTAATTTGGAGTTGTTCGTTGATTGGTGTTTCTATTGCAATGCTTTTGTTAAGAATTCCTAAGTTTTCCACTTGTTTGACTAGTATTGGAATGGTAATTATTGTGGAAACGTTTTCCTTTGTACACCTCCTTTGTATCTTACTTTTGACTGGCAGACTTTGAATTATCTTATTTTTTGCGACAGATGTAACCTCTCTCCTTAGATATCTCTGTCACTGGAAAAAAATCTGGAAATAACATTTATCCAATACTATTATGCATTATTTCTTAAAACCTTCTAGATATAGAGCCATAAATTATGTCATGTTGGGGCAAACTAGCTGGTCTGAAATGGACTTATAACCTAAACAAAAGATCAAAGGACAAGAACAGTGGCGCTTGAATTATCTGAACAAAATCCTTCCAAATAACATTTAATCACGAAAGAATCAAGCACATGTGTAAGCAATCTTTGTGTGGATTCTACAGATCTGTGTCAAATGCGAACTGGAGCAGTGCAAAGGTGCACACCTGTCATAATTGTGCTTTCTTGTAGAAATTGTTGTAAATGAGCAACTTGGTATTCACAGAGGGTCAAAGGTCAGTACATGTACAGTTGTTACAATATGCAGGTAAGCCCCTCATACACTAGGGAATATAAGAAAGAGGGCTATACAACTCAAACACCCCCACAAACTCATGGTGGATCAACAACACTGAGTTTGGAGAGGAAGAACCCATATTGCGCTCTAGTCTGGGCCTTCGTGAAGAAGTCAGCGAGCTGTAACTCGGAAGGCACATACTGTAGAGCCATAACCTGATCCTGCACAGCAGTACGCACAAAGAAAGCATCAACACCTATGTGTTTGGTGAGCTCATGCTTCACCGGGTCAGGGGCAATGCTGATAGCGCCAGTGCTGTCTGACAAGAGAGCAGTCGTGTATCAGCAATAACACCGAAGTCCTCCAATAACCAGTGTAACCAAGTCACCTCTGCCATCAAGAGAGCTATCGCTCATAACTCAGTCTCTACACTCGAACGAGAGACTGCAATCTTCTTCTTGGTCTTCCAAGCAATGAAAGAACCACCAAGAAATACACAGTAGGTAGAAAGAGACTTACGATCCGATGGATCACTAGCCCAGGTAGCATCGGAGTAGGTCTGGAGCTGTAAGGAGCTGGAACGAGGAAATAAGGGACGATAGGAGATGGTGCCACAAAGATAGCATAGGACACGAAGGAGATGACTATAGTGGACACTAGTGGTAGCAAACATGAACTGACTTAGAATATGGACCGGATAGGAGATGTCAAGACGGGTGACAGCAAGCTAGACAAGGCTCCCGACCAAGTGATGATAGCGAGTCGGGTCCGGTAGAGGATCACCATCAGTGGCACGGAGATGGACATTGAGCTCCATAGGAGTTTCGACAATGCGATCATCACCCAGAGCGGCACGAGTGAGAAGGTCTTGAATATACTTCTTTGGGAGATATAGAAGCCATCGGAGGTAGAAGAACCCTTAATCCCAAGAAAATAGCGAAGAGGACCAAGATCAGTCATGAGAAAATTCTCACGAAGATGGGCCTTGACAAAGGTTGTACTCATGGTCGTCACCGGTGATGATCATGTCATCGACATAAAGAAGAAGGAGAGTCCGACCACGAGAAGATGTGTCGACAAAGAGCGCATGGTCATGCATGTGCGCTAGGGACAAAACCAGCAGAGGTCACCACAGAGGCGAAACGCTAAAACCAGGCGCGAGGGGCTTGCTTAAGGCCATAGAGAGAGCGCCGGAGACGGCAGACCATGCCATCGGGAATAGACTACCTAGGAGGTGGCTGCATGTAGACCTCCTCACGTAACTCGCAGTTAAGAAAAGCATTCCACGGAGTACACATCAAGCTGAGAGACAGACCAGTGACAAACAGAAGCAACGACCAGAAGAGTACGAACAATGGTCATGTGATCCACTGGAGCAAGGGTCTCGTCATAGTCACTGACATGCTCCTGCTAAAAGCCGCGAACCACAAGTCGAGCCTTGTAGGTTGTAGCGCTCAAGAGAACCATCATAGCGAGTCTTAAGCTTGTAGACCCACTTGCAGGTGATGGGACGAACAGAGGGAGGAAGAGTGACAACATCTCAGGTGCTAGTACGCTCGAGCGCAGCAATCTCCTCAACCATCGCAAGCTGCCATTCGGGATGAACACCAGCATCCCGATAAGAGGTCGGATCAGTGACAACAGAGAGACCGTAGTGAGTGGGAGAATAGCGATCAGAAGGAGGACGAGGACGAGCACAAAGATTATGAGTCAGCTCAGTCGGAGAGGGCATCACACTAGAAGTGGAGGGAATGTCAGGAGGAGCATCATCATCATCACGTGGACGATGGGAGTACTGAAAAGGGTAGGGAGGGAGCACCGTAGGCGAGGAAGGAGACATGGGGGAGGAAGATGTGGATGGTGGGGAAGACAGTGAGGGAGGAGAGGGGGTCTGGTGGGTGAAGAAGGAGTGGAAGGTGGTAAGAGACTCGGCGGAGCAGGGACCTGGGGCACAGGTGGAGGTGAGTCAGAGAACATGAGAAAAGAGATATCATCCACCGAGAATGAGGAGGAGGAGGGACGGGGGTAGAAACGACAGGACTCATCAAAAGTGACGTCCCGAGAGATGCGTATCCTACGACCAATAGGATCCCAACACTTATATCCCTTGTGCTCAGGACTGTAGGCAAGAAAGACACACTCAACAGAATGAGCAGTCAGCTTGGTGCGTTCACGTGGAGCAAGAAGGACATAGCAAACACAACCAAAAAGACAAAGGGTCGAATAATCAGGAGTGCAGCCAGTAAGACGCTCAAGAGGAATACCACCCTGCAGGGCCGTGGAGTGTTGAAGGTTGATGAGATAGGTGGAAATAGATACAGCATCAGCCCAGAAGTGAGGAGGAAGAGAGGCGGCGATCATCATCGCACGAGCCGTCTCAAGCAGGTGGCGATGCTTGCGCTCAACCACTCTATTTTGAGCATGGGCGCCAAGGCAGGAGAATTGGGCAAGAGTGCCATGCTCAGCAAGAAAACCACGCAACAGCTTGAAGATATACTCACCAACGAAGTTAGCCTGAAACACACGAATGGGCGTGGAAAACTGAGTATGGACTTTATGGCAGTAAAACGCTTATATATCGAGAGAACCTCGTTGTGAGAAGTCATAAAATAGATCCAAGTGTGGCGAGAGAATCATCGATAAAAATAACATAGTGGCGTTAGCCCCCCCTTTGAAGCAAAGGTAGCCGGACCCCATACATCAGAATGAACCAAATCAAAGGGACGCTGAGATACAGACTCACTAGTAGGATAAGGTAACTGATTCTGTTTACCAAGTCTACAACCCTCGCAACCCTGAAGTGAGATATCTCCTGAGAGAGGCCCCATAAGGCCTCGATGAAGTAAAGACGACAAGAGAGAACCACAAAGATGACCAAGACGATGATGCCACTGCTGAAATGAGGCGGTAGTGGAAGCAGCGAGCACAAGTGGGGCAATTGGTGAAGTGGTAGAAGAAGGAACATGAAGTCAGTCAAGCTCCCAAAGTCCCTGGAATTCACGACACCGAGGGCCAGCTCCAACCAGTGCCTGAGTGTGAGTGTACTGAACAAAACAAGAATCAACATCAAGAATGACCCGATAACCAGAATCAGTGAATTGAGCAGTGGGGGAACATGAGAAACATCAGGAACAGAAAAGGAGGAAGTGGAAAGAGTGCCATGACTAGCAACAGGAAGAGAAGTGCCATCAGCAGTAAGAACATGAATAAGAAGAGGAAGAGGTCGAACAGAAGAAAGAGAGAAAGAATCAGGAGACATGTGAAAAGAAGCTCTAGAATCCAGAACCCACGAGGATGTACCTGACTGTGTAGAGGAACCAACCACAGAGGCAACAGTACCCATCGAAGAGGAGCCAGAGGAGGCAAGGAGGCGCTGAAGCCTCGCAATATCATGCTCAATGAAGCCGGTGGTGACGGGCGCTGAAGATGGAGCACGAGGAGGCACGCCCCACTGCTTCTGATAGCAATCAGACTCAAGGTGACTAGGCCTCCGACAGTGAGTGCAGAACCAATCGCGACGAGAGCGACCCCCACCGCGAGAAGGGCGAGCTCCTCCAGTAGAAGCAGGCGCTGGTGTGGGCAGAAGGGGCGGTGCAGGTGCAGTAGAAACTCGAGCAGCAAGAACAGAAGGTGTCCCAATCAGACCAGCACCACACAGACGAGTCACCTCAGCACGGAGCTCAGTTAACACCTCTGAGATAGGAACATGGCCCCAAGCAAACTACTGGGCACGACGGGGCTCAAACTCTGGACGAAGTCTAGACATGAACTCATGGATCCTCTGAAAGTCCATATCTGAACGTATTGTCCGGCAACACTGGCAAGTACCACAGGAAGCACTGTGAAGGGAGTCAAGCTGGCGCCAGATCACCGCACTCTGGGTGTAGAACTCATCAACAGTAGAGTCACCCTGCTGAAGATCATGCTCCTGACGCCGGCACCGGGCCGGGGCCGACGGCGCCGGGACGGGGCGAAGGAGGCCGGTCCGGGGCCAGCCGGAGGTAGTGGCGGCCAGGGCGGGACGGAGGAGGCCTCCCGTGGCCGGGGCGGGGCCGGCTAGGGCGGCGACCGACGGGACCTGGTGGCGGGAGCTCGATTTGGAGCTCAAAACCGACGAAAACGGCTAAAAACTTTGAAAATCAACTCGATCCCGACAAGTACGGGAGAGGAAGAAGAAAGTGGAACAACGGCGGCCGGAAAGATCATCGGCGGCAGCGTGGATCGAGCACGGAGTTGCAGCGTGCAAAGAGCTAAACCAGGAGCTCCGATACCATGTTGTAAATGAGCAACTGGTATTCACGGAAGGCCAAAGACCAGTACATGTACAGGTGTTACAATATACAGGTAAACCCCTCGTACACTGAAGAATACAAGAAAGGGGACTATAAAACTCTAACAGAAATAAGCAGTACTACACGATTTGGCTGGGAGTTCAGACTTGTGATTTTCTTTACAAATGTTGCTTTAAAAATACGGAATTTCGGTGTCACTAATTTCTACTTCTTCTGTATATCACAAAAATATAGCACTGTAAGTGTGCAAGTAGTTCAGAGTGTGCGTGCGTTCACACACTTGAAGAACTGAAGTATTCTGATATGCAGATGGTGAAAGATTGCTAGATGCATGCGTATTAATTGGCCATGATAGAAATCGTCATGTAAATGTGAATGTGTGATGTCATGAAGCGAATGTCAGCATGTAACTTCGAATTGCCTTCTTCATTTGGTTTACCGCATTATCCGCATATCGGAACCCCACATGATGACATATATTAGTTAAATTGTTAGATTAGGCAAGAACATGTCCTTGCATATGTGTGCTTCCAATGATTCGAGGAGTACATTTCGTCCATGTTGATATCGAAAGAGTAAAACGCTATAGTCCTAATTGATAACTTTTGGAGCTGTTCATCGATAGGTGCAATTACCATGCTTTTGTGCAGAATTCCTCAACTTTTCCACTCCTTTGAATGGGATTGGGACGGTTATTATTGCAGAACATTTTTTGTTTACACACCTCCTTTGTTTTTTTTTTTACTTTTGACTAGGAGAAAGACTATGAATTGTTTTGTTTATTTGCGACAGATGTAATATAACCTCGCTGCCTAGATATTACTGTCACTGGAAAAAATAATCTGAAAAATACATTGATCCAATACTATTATGCAGCTTTATTTGAACCTTCTAGATATAGAGCCATGAATTATGCCATCTTGGTGCAAAATAGGTGGTCTGAAGTGGACTTGTAACCTGAGGAAAAGAACAAAGAGCTAGAACAGTGGCGCTTGCAGATCTTAGCATGATCTAAACAAAATTGTTCCAGTGAGCATTTAATTATTAAAAAATCAAGCCCTTGTGTAAGCAAATCCTTGTGCGGATTCTCCAGATCTGTATCAAATGCGAACTGGAGCAGTGCCAAAGTGCACACCTGTCATAACTGTACTTTCTTATATAGATAAGCAGCAGTACAACAAAGATACTATACTGGTTTGGTTGGGAGTTGGGACTTGTGAAAATGTTGCTTGAAAAGGTCCGGCATGTAAGTACCAGAAATCTCTACTTCTTCTGTGTATAACAAAAACATAACACTTCAAGTGTGCAACTAGTTTAGAGTGTGGGTGCCTTCACACACTTGAAGAATTGAAGTATTTTGACACGCAGAGCAATTTGAACGCTAAATCAATCCAAAACTTGACCAAGACTTGTATGCGGACTATTTACTGGTAGTAGTATGAAGCAGGAACACATCAATATGTGGGGACTGGCGTCTAGCGATTCCCCACAGAAGGGAGCATGTGGAACTGGTTCGCTTGGTACAAAACTTGCGTGCGTCGTAACAGTCTTGAAGAGTTCAAACTTTTAGATCCGGTGGCCATATGCTCCTACTACATCCTCTGTTGGGAAGATGAAACCATGTTCAAGTTCATTTCATGGGCCTATCCATGTCTCTTTTGCTCATGTTTAACTAGCTTTAACCTGCGCTTAGCTGGTGCCAACAGGAATCTTGTGGAGGTCACTGGCAACTCAACACCAACTTGTGGAAGTCATCGCTTTGGACATCTCCAAAAAGAATGCGGATGATCTTGTTGCTCGCACCCACAACACCCGCAAGCCCAACCTCGCATTGAAGATGAAGGTGCATGAAGCTAGTGAGAGCAATGAGGATCCCATTGAATGGGATCCGGATGATCTCAAGACCAACTATCATGAGCACATGGCCCTCGCCGCCAAGAGATTTTGGGAGGGAAACAAAACCCGGAGCACAAGACCAAGAAGACCACGTATTCTCCAAGGAACCCCTCCAAGAGTCCAAAGGAGGGGCAAAGGGGGAGAACATGCTACAATTGCGGCGACAAAAGTCATTTTGTTACGGATTGTATCTATGAGAGAAGAGAAGATAATGGTGGAAGGCTCATCCGCAAGGAAAAGTTCAAGTCCCTCTCCAAAGGATTCTCCAAGTTCTCCTCCAAGCCCGGTGACGACAAGGTCTCCTTCACCAAGAATCCAAGAGCTTTTATCATCCGTGAAGAGTACTCCTCCGATGAAGATGAGGAGCATGAAGACAAGACCTCCAACAAGGAAGATGAGGGAGTGGCTGCCATCGCCATTTCCACTCCCTCCATCTCCCTCTTCGACTCTCCAAATGAGAACCTCGTCACCAACAACTCCCGTTGACTCATGGCAAAAGTATCTTCGGAGGTAGAATCCACCTCCAAACTCACATCTCCATCTAATGCTATATCTATTGATGATGTCATTAGTCTCTGTTATCACCAGATTTTGGCTAAATCAGGAGGTGGGCCGCGATCAAGATGGGCTTGGAAGATTACATATGGAAGATCTATGAAGCGGCCTTACACGGAGAATTTGGGCTAGTTAGCCCGTGTATCTTAGTATAATAGATGGTGTATCGATTTAGAAGTTAGAGTTTATCTCGTGCACGGTTTAGTGCACGCCCACATTAGAAAGTCCGCTGGACTATAAATATGTACCTAGGGTTTATGGAATAAACAACAACTCACGTTCAACCCCAAAACAAACCAATCTCGGCGCATCGCCAACTCCTTCGTCTCGAGGGTTTCTATCGGGTAGCGACATGCTGCCTAGATCGCATCTTGCGATCTAGGCAGCACAAGCCCCACGTTGTTCCATGCGTTGCTCGTATCGAAGCGCTTTTGATGGCGAGCAACGTAGTTATCATTAGATGTGTTAGGGTTAGCATTGTTCTTCGTTTAAGCATGCTTACGTAGTGCAACCCTTGCATATCTAGCCGCCCTCACGCCTATCTCAGGTGTGGGGCGGCACCCCGCTTGATCATTATTTAGTAGATCCGATCCGTTACGATTGCTCCTTGTTCTACAAGGATTAGTTTAATATCCGCAATAGTTAGGCCTTACAAAGGGGGAGGATCCAATGGCACGTAGGGTGGCGTTCGCAAGTCCTAAACGGGATGTTCCTAGGATCAACTTCATGTTGGTTTTTTGGCCTTGTTTAGGGTCGGCTTACGAGCACCGTGCGTGGCCGCAAGGCCCAACCTCGGAGTAGGATGATCCGATTATGCGGTGAAAACCCTAAATCGTCGTAGATCTCATTAGCTTCATCTTGATCAAGCAGGACCACCAAGTATTCGTGCACCCCGTACGGATCATGGGTGGATCGTCTCTTTGAGCCGATTCACGGTGATAACCCGAGAGCCGATCGAGGCTCGTATTTAACGTTTACATGTATGCCCTGCAGAAACTAAGCGAGGCATCCTCATCACCTTCCCGACCAGGTATAGGTCAGGTGGCACGCCCTTGCACTTCGCATCGCCGCGTGTGACCAGAAGAGCATTGCGGGCCGTCGCTCGGAGGGGTCTCAGCCAGCCGCAGCTCTAGGCTCTTCCCGCTCTACGGTGTTGACAAGGCCGCTGCCCGCCGGTGGGTTTTGGCAGTCAACACATTCTGGCACGACCGGTGGGACAATCGTCTACATCAACCACATCGCCATCTACATCTGAGATGGCGGACGGCACGCCAGCCACCTACGGGGATCTGCCTGACGACCTCAAGAAGCAATAGAACGAGATCAAGGCTACCCTCGAAGCCGACCTCATCGGCTCTTTTCGCGAGAACCCGTTCCGGTGGCATCGGATGGAAGGGGTTCTCACCGCAAGGTGCGCTCGATGGGATAGACCTCTCTACCCCGTCGGAGGAACGCACCGTGGGTCCGCGGCAGGAGATCAACTACCCGGTGGCTCACTCACTACACCGCCACTCGAGAACTTGGTCAACGTGTTGGAGCGTGTCGCTCTGCGCGTGATCCAGGAGATCATGAGCCACCAGTACTCGCCGTCAGGACCAGCTCTCGGGACTCATCAAGGAGAGTTGCCGTCCCAGTCCCGTCTACCAAGCAGAGGAAAGCCGATGGCAAGACTTCGGCTGATGCGAAACGCATTGCTCGTCCTCCCGACGGAGCCTAGGGCTCTAGATTTACACGAGGGGAACTACGATACCTTCATGAGAGGGCGTTGACCCAGCGAGCCGGCGAAGATTATGTTCACCACACGGTTTGTTTGGGTCCAACGACGATCTAACGAACAGCGACCACGTCGGCTACACGAATCCCAACGGAGCTGACGTGCGAGTACACGCAAAGCCGATATCTGTAGTTACCGCACGCATTCGGCTCGAGGGAGGCATATGGTCACCACACCAGGCAGATGGTAAATGTTAGCCGGTGGAAAATCGGCCAGTAAAAAAAAAGGGAGAGAAGCAAAACGTTGCAAACGTAGCGATTAACACATCAAGACTCTACTGAGAAGCAGAATCATCTGTCTATGAAGGCCCTCATCGAAGAAACACACCGAGGGCGATGATGGCATCAACACGGATGCGTTCCGCCTCGGCCGATCTCAGCCTCGTCATCCGCGTCTTTGCCCGTCACCAGCTGATTGCTCAGGGAACGGATTTCAGCCAGATCGGTCTTCAGGTCAGCTGTGAGACCTTTTGCTTCTTCTTCAGAGCGGGCAACAAGGGCCTCCTTGTCTTGGATGAGCCGTTTGGTCACCCTTACCCTCTCTTCAAGGTCCTCCAGCTCCTTGTGCAAGGTCTCGAGTTCGGTGCGGGTGGCAGAAGTATCCGTCTTGGCGTCCAGAGCAGCCTTCTTCTCATTGAGCCGTCGGCACTTCTCGGCAATGTCGGCTCTCAGCGGAAGTTGGGAGTGGCGAAGAGTAATCCTTTGGCGAGCTGATTGCACCCGTGACTTAAAGACCGACATGGTGACAGCGGGCCAAAGCTTCACTTGCAGGGTCATAGGGAGATGAGGATGGATATCCTCGAGGATGCCTTTGACTTCTTCGGGATTCTCAATCAGAGCCTCAATAGAGGTAGAGAGCAAGTCCTTGAGGCGCTGGAGCTGGCCACGGACCGTGCTGATATCCGGCTCCCCACTTGCCTTGGAAGGAATGGGATCGATGGATGCTGGGTCGAACGTAAGCAAGCTCGAGAGATCACAACCCTGATAAGGCAAACACAGTGAGTTTAACAGGTAACAAGGAACTGATGGAGCCAAAGAGGAGAGACATACCTCTCCCAAGAGAGAAGGAGCAGCCGACGCAAAGAACGATCGGCTTTTCTCGGGGGCTCGGCTGGATCAACCGCCTCGTGCAGCCGCCGGCGTCGGGGTAGCTAGCTCCAGTGGTAGCGGACGGCCTCGTACCTCCTCAACATCCCCGCTAGACGTTTCGGCGGCCTACAAGAGGAAGTGATTAGCCGATCCAAATGATAACGAGACAGCATGAAAGCGTGACCACGAAGATAATTACATTCGAGACCTCCTGGCTTGATGAAGAGGTTGGTGGGTTCTTACGAGCCCTTTTGACACAGCGGTGCTTCGTACGTAACCCTGATCTGGTCGTGGGCCCGAGGAGCAGGGGTTCCGGTGATCAACCTTTTCTTGGAAGCCGGCGCCGGCGAAGCCGTCTCGACTCCGGTAGTGGACCTCTCGAACCACCCGAGTTCGATTCTCCCCGGCTGGTTTCTTCGGCTCCGCTGGAGGATCCTTCGCAGAGGCCTCGTAGGAAAGGATACAAGCGCGTCATGAACAAATTCTTTGAAAAAAAGCGGACGAGCGCCGCAGGGTCCGAACCAACTTACACGCAAGCTTTCCTGGGCCGGAGCTTTACGCTTCAGTGGTTTTCCCGGCCGCTACCTTCCTCACCGCCGTCCTCGCCCGAGTCGAGGCTCTGGGGGCAACGGGCCCCGAAGATGCTTTACTTTAGAAGCCGATTTCGGTGAAATCGGCCGACTCGCATTATAACTTTCTTCGTGGGAGGCGAACTCGGCGTAAGAGAACCACCGGTGCCGGAGGAAGAAAGACGAAAGGGGAGCCGTCGGCTTGTGTAGGAGCTGGGCCATCTTGTTGCCGCCAAGAGAAGAGAGTCGGCTTACTGGACAATCACCGTAAGGCAGCTACAAGAAATACTTAAGTGACGGTACCCGGTCGGCAGGGGATCATATTCGGCGTCAAGCTCCTTCAGCCTGCGGTCCTAGTGCCCTCCTCGAAGACATGGGTCTTCCACATAGACCACCAAGTTTCAAAACCGTCGGTGGTGAAGGAGAAACGGAGGTCGTGCGGAATTGGTATGGCCAAAGCGTCAAAGAAGGTATAGCACCTTTGGGCGGTGAGGATGTCAGGCAGTTCAGCTCTACTTGCTGTCAGGTGGTGTAGGAAGAAGTGTGGAGACACCTGTCCGAGACCAAGCTGCCGAGCCGCTACTACTCGGTTGATAACACTCATAACCGGGCTTGATGATCCGGTTCGAGGTGCTCATGCCAACGAGGGAGAAAGCAAGGACGAATCATGAGGGAGTACAAGTGCTGTGTGCCAGCGTCATCGGCAAAGTCGTCCAATCGGAAAGAGACGGGGTTTTCAAAATTTGCCGATTCGAAGATAAGGGTGGAACAGGGGGTTGTCTAAACCCCGGAAGAAAATCTTAAACCACCCCGCTCGCTTCCTTGGGGATCAATCGCTACCCGGGAGACCATACAGGGCTTGGCCGTAGCTAGTGCATCGAATTTCCTTGCCATTTTCATCCGGAAAGGTGCAGTTGGTCGGCCGATGGGAAGTCCGGGATTTGGCTTTGGAAGTATAGTTGGGCCCACAGCTGAATGAACCACTGGGGCCGCCGGCTTAACTCGTCTTGCGAGTGAACAGCTTGACAGACATCGCTTGAAGGGATCGATAAATCTCTCCAAGGAATAGCTTGCCTAGACCAAGTTGGGTGCCTTTGGCGAGTTCATAGGCCGGGGAGAGGTAATTCTTGGTAGGAGCAAGTGACGGACCACGTAATATGAAGTGCTCCAACCAGAAAGTCAAGAAGGCGGTGTGCTCCCTCTCTGTCACAGGGCCTTTGGTTTTCATATAACGATTGAGATAGGCACCCCAGCTGGTACACTCTTTTTTAGAGGAGAGAGTGAAAGGGACCTTTGGCAGCTTGAATGCGTAAGGGCCGGGAGATGCAATGTCTAGCCCCGTGATCATGGCCACATCCAAGCAGGTCGGAGTCATAGGGCCATGACCAAACATGAAACAGTTCAGGTGCGTCGTACCGAAGTAGCCGATGGTTTTCAAGATGTTCTCATTCTTCTCAAGAGGAGACAGCGATAATGACAGGCATCGGCTATTCCTATGGTTTCCCAAGTGGCATAGTGGGATTTTGATACCCTACCGTACCATGCCACCCAACCTTCGTGGGGATTGGGCCAGGCTCGCAGCAGTGCCGGCCCAGAAGTCGATCTAGGTTTTGGCTCACAAAGGGGATTCCGTTAGCTTCGCATGAGATTAACAGGCAGGGCTCTCGAAGAACGAGGACCGAGGCACATCGAATTTGCGAGAGAAGGATGTGGCGAAGAATGTCCGAAACCTAAATTAGTGGCGGAACGAGGCATTAATTCGGGCGTTTGCATTAATCCCGTGTCAAAGTCAAACGGCGAGAGGAGGTTGAGGATTACCTTCAGTCCGGAAACCGTGGTATCGGTGTTAGCTGATTCCGCCATGAGATGCGTTGAAGAAATTGGAAGCCGCGCGGTCGAGATCCGTGTAGGGGGTGGTGGATTGAACCGCTCAGGCGACGATTTGGGGATCTGACTCTGTCTTTGCAGATGGAGGTCGCGGGTTACCGTTTGGAAGGATGGCTAGCTCAACGTTACCCGGTGTGTTTATGAGAGAGACCGATGCGGCGCCATCGGTTTCCTTTTTTAAAAGATTGTGTGATTTCGACTATCGGCAAAACGGCTGGCTGGAAATGCTTCTTCAGTATTAAAAGAGGGTTTTTAATAAAGAGCCGATTGCTTAAGGAGAGCCGATTTTTTGCATACCACTGATGCCATGTTACTAATCCTCGCTGCTTTCATTATCGGCATCATGGCTCCTCACTGCAAAATATGAAGAGACAAGAGATACTACGGCGGTGATGCCATGACATGACCCGACGAGAGAAGAGCATGATGATTTTGGAAATGATATTTCCAAAACCAGGGGGGCATGTGTTATCACCAGATTTTGGCTAAATCAGGAGGTGGGCCGCGATCAAGATGGGCTTGGAAGATTACATATGGAAGATCTATGAAGCGGCCTTACACGGAGAATTTGGGCTAGTTAGCCCGTGTATCTTAGTATAATAGATGGTGTATCGATTTAGAAGTTAGAGTTTATCTCGTGCACGGTTTAGTGCACGCCCACATTAGAAAGTCCGCCGCACTATAAATATGTACCTAGGGTTTATGGAATAAACAACAACTCACGTTCAACCCCAAAACAAACCAATCTCGGCGCATCGCCAACTCCTTCGTCTCGAGGGTTTCTATCGTGAGCGACATGCTGCCTAGATCGCATCTTGCGATCTAGGCAGCACAAGCCCCACGTTGTTCCATGCGTTGCTCGTATCGAAGCGCTTTTGATGGCGAGCAACGTAGTTATCATTAGATGTGTTAGGGTTAGCATTGTTCTTCGTTTAAGCATGCTTACGTAGTGCAACCCTTGCATATCTAGCCGCCCTCACGCCTATCTCAGGTGTGGGGGCGGCACCCCGCTTGATCATTATTTAGTAGATCCGATCCGTTACGATTGCTCCTTGTTCTACAAGGATTAGTTTAATATCTCGCAATAGTTAGGCCTTACAAAGGGGGGGAGGATCCAGTGGCACGTAGGGTGGCGTTCGCAAGTCCTAAACGGGATGTTCCTAGGATCAACTTCATGTTGGTTTTTTGGCCTTGTTTAGGGTCGGCTTACGAGCACTGTGCGTGGCCGCAAGGCCCAACCTGGAGTAGGATGATCCGATTATGTGGTGAAAACCCTAAATCGTCGTAGATCTCATTAGCTTCATCTTGATCAAGCAGGACCACCAAGTATTCGTGCACCCCGTACGGATCATGGGTGGATCGGCTCTTTGAGCCGATTCACAGGATAACTCCGAGAGCCGATCGAGGCTCGTATTTAACGTTTACATGTATGCCCCGCAGAAACTAAGCGAGGCATCCTCATCACCTTCCCGACCAGGTATAGGTCAGGTGGCACGCCCTTGCACTTCGCATCGCCGCGTGTGACCAGAAGAGCATTGCGGGCCGTCGCTCGGAGGGGTCTCAGCCAGCCGCAGCTCTAGGCTCTTCCCGGCTCTACGGTGTTGACAAGGCCGCTGCCCGCCGGTGGGTTTTGGCAGTCAACAGTCTCACCATTAAACGTGAGATTGTGGGTTTGGATTCCTTTCTCACTAACATGCAAGGGGATACCAAGACCCATGTTGGGGCCCTCTTGGCCCAACTTGGTGCGGCTCAAGACCTCATAGAGGAGAAGGAGAGGCTTGAGAGGGAGGCGGCAAATGAG
The DNA here is from genome assembly GCF_022539505.1 of Lolium rigidum. Taxonomy (NCBI): domain Eukaryota; kingdom Viridiplantae; phylum Streptophyta; class Magnoliopsida; order Poales; family Poaceae; genus Lolium; species Lolium rigidum. The sequence continues at coordinate 355,795,630 of NC_061514.1, forward strand.
ATTGCCTCTCTCAATCAAGCGCTTGAGGAGGAGCAAAACTTGTGCATGTCTCTTGAAGCTAGTGTCATCATCCTCGAAGAATCCAACAACGCCATCATCTCCCAACTCACCAAGGACCGAGATCATGCTCTTGGATTGGTGGGTGAGCTCAAGAAGAAGAAGCTTCTTCTTGAGGATGACCATGCATTACTTCTTGAGGAAGTTGCAGCTCTCACCAAGGACTTCAAATCCTTGGAGAGTAAACATGCACTTCCCTCTGAGACATGTGATCATCCTCAAAAGGAAGCTCACAAGGAGAAAGATGATGCAGGCCCAAACTCATGTTGTGACGAGCTCGTTGATCAAGTTGCTTCTTTGAAGAGGCACAATGATTTGCTCTTGGAGGTCAATGCTCTTCAAGAAGAAGCCTTGTATGAATATTACCGCTTGTGTAAGGAGAAGGCCTCATGTTGCAATCATGAAGAAGAAATTGCCGCTCTTGAGAACACCAAGGCCAAGCTATTGAGTTTGAATCGCATGCAAGAAGAGTCCTTGATGGAGTGCCTCCGCATGAGCAAAGAGAAGGTTACTTGTTGTGATCATGAGGAAGAAATTGCCTCTTTGAAGAGGAGCAAAGCTAAGCTCGTGGAGGTCAACTCCATGCAAGAAGAATCCTTTAAGGAGTACTTTCCCTTGAGCAAGGACCATGTTTCTTGCAACCTTGAAGGTGATATTGCCAAGATGGAGAGTGACAAGCGTCTACTCATGAAGATGAACTCTCTCTAAGAAGAAGTTTTGATGGAACATTTCCGGGTGAACAAGGCAAAAGAAGTTCAAGTGTTTGATATCACTCACGCTCACCCGGAGCATGAAGATGAAGTCAATCGATTGAAGGACAAGATTGATAGACTCCAAATCCAAGCCAAATACTTGGAAGGAGTCATTGAAGCCAAAGATGGAGCAAATGAGGGCTCTTGCAAAGGAGGAGTGGCTACCAGAAAAACAAGGAGAACATGGAGACCAACCATGAGGGAGGCGACCCTAACTCAAGGACGAGTGGAGTTCCCGATTCCACTACAAGGGGTTTCGCTGGCTCTAACAACCCTTCTCATGTTCTTTTTGTTGATTACTATGGACATATTCATGCTTGCTTTATTGGTCATCAAGAGGACAATGTTGATTGGACTATTTGGGTTCTCAAACCCTTTGTTACTAACATGATAGGACCCATTGAAAAATGGGTACCTAAATCCAAGACTTGATTCCTTGTAGGACTATGCTTCCGGTGGTGCCAAATGGGTGTTGATAGTGGAGCCACAAGTCATATGACCGGAAGCAAGGAAATTGTTGTCGACCTCGAGCCATCAAATTCTACCGTTTCTTATGGCGAAAACACGTGCTCAAAGGTATTGGGTCTTGGCAAGGTGGTGGTAACACCCGACATTTCACTTATGAATGTCCTCCTTGTCGAGACCCTAGGTTACAATCTACTTTCCGTTCATCAAATTGCTCGTATGGGTCTTTGTACCTTTTTCGATGAACATATGGTGGTCCTCTTGTGGAGCAAGACACTCCATGTAGCCTTTGTTGGATATGTGGAGAGCGGGTTGTACGTTGTTGACTTCTCCGGAAAGACAAGATCTTCCGCTCTTTGCCTATTCGCTAAAGGTGACAAGGGTTGGTTATGGCACCGCCAACTAGCCCATGTCAACATGACGACTTTCTCGGACTAAAAGAAGATGTTTCCTTTTGCAAAGATCGTGTTTGTAGGGCTTGCGTACAAGGAAAATGCATGGAGCTCCTCACAAGGCCAAGACGACCATCTCTACCACAAGGTGCTTGGAGGTCCTACATGTTGATCTCTTCGGTCCACCATCTCATGAAAGTCTTGGAGGGAAGAAGTATTGCCTCATCATTGTTAATGACTATTCACGCTGTTGTTGGGTATTCTTCTTCAAGTACAAGAGTGAGACTCAACGGACCATGATGGAGTTTGCCAATCAAGTTCAACGCAAGTACAACGCCACGATCCTCGCAATAAGGAGCGACAATGGAACGGATTTCAAGAACTACACCTTGGATGACTTCCTCGGCGAAGAAGGAATCCAACATCAATACTCCTCGCCATATACTCCCCAACAAAATGGGGTCGCCGAAAGGAAGAAGAATCTCATCGCTTAGCAAGAAAGATGCCGTTCCATCCGGCTGTCGCGTGGAGCCATATAGCAGCGCCAACGCCCTCCCCAAGGTAAATTACCATTGTCCTTACTGCTATTTTGTCGACTGCTATTTTGAACATTTGTCGTCTTGTTTTTGCTGACTCTCCAATGTAACTTATTGTCGATATATGTTGTCTTCTTTGTAGAAACCTCAAGTTTTATCTTCCCTTCCCCCTCTTCCTGAAGGCGGGGAAGTTGAAGAACGAACCGTCGTTGCCGACGAAAACCAGGGTACTTCTCGCCCTGAGAGCGAAGTTGCGGGTTCTCACAAATCCGCGGCTTCCTCTGAAAGAGAAGTTGATTCTGAGGCTACCGAGTCTACGCGTTCCCTCCCCTCTGCTGCTTCTCCGACGAACAAACGGAAAAGGGATGAGGTCGCAGATTCTGGTACCTCCAAAACTAATAAGTCCCCTCTCGAGGAAACTTCACCCGAAGAGGAGGAAAAACCCTTCAACCCTTACGATGATTCCCTTGTCAGCTCCTAAGTTTCTATCGACTTTTTTCCTTTTGCATCTGATAATTTTGCCTGTCTTTGTTTCTTATATTTTTCCTTGATGTACAGTGGCGACGAGGAAGAAAATCCTCCTATTTACGTGACTGCTTGCACGAGCACGTCTCGTACTCTGGTTATTTCCGAGGCTCGTCCTGATGCAGACGAAACCTCGGCTCCTCAACAAGATATAGGACATCCCAGTCCTGTCGTGAGCCCCCGTGCTCCGTCGCCAAAAAGAGCGAGGACCGATCAGGGCAAAGGGTTAAGTCTCTTGACTGATAGCTCATCGACTCCTCATATGCACGATGTAAGTGCCTCTCTCGTTCGCTTTTTGTTGTCGAACGCTTTCAACTCTTTTTGTTGTCGAATGTTTTCAGCCCTTTCTCACTCCGTGTTACTGTCCAGCCTTTGATGAAGGAATTCGTTCGTCTTGGCACCCAATATATCGGGTACCGTGACCTTGCCGATAAATTGAAAGGTATCCTTTGCTTGCTTCATTTCATCGAGTAGATTATCCTCTTCTATTTTTGTTATGACCTGTGTCATCCTTTATGTTGCTAGATTCCCTTTCTGAGGCAAATAAGCGCGCTGATGATCTTGCCCTCAAGCTAGAGCAAAGTGAAAAAGCTAGCAAAAAGGCTGAAGTACATGCTGCCGCTGTCGAGGGTCTTCAAAAGAGGCTCCACGATGCGGAAACTGCCTTGAGCGAGAACACAGCTCGGCAAACTGCTCGCGAGGAAGATATCATTGCTCGCTTGGAATCACAGAACTGGCGCTTCGTGAGTAAGTGCCCTAACCATTTTACTTCATCATAGACGTTTGCTTTGTTATGCATCTCTTGACAACTCGAAGATTTTTTATCAGTAGGGAAGACGCACCAAGATTTTGAACTTGAGACGCCTGAAGATGATCGCCTTCTGGATGCTCTTTCTCTCCTTGAAATTCATGGAGACGAAGTTCGCCAGAGCATCGCTGATGCTAGGTCGGGGTTGTCACGGCTTTTCCCCTATTTCTTTTCGAAGACAGAGGAGCCTGCCACTTTTGCTGCACTGACCAAGTGCTTCATCCCCAAAGAAGATCTTGGGCTAGGCCTCCGTCAAGAGGGCTTAAAGATTGGCGTTGAAGGCACCATCGCTTTGGTTGCCGATAGCCAACAAAGTGTCGACTAGACGAAGGTTGGCGATGTGAAGAACATGGAGACGAAGAAGTGGCAGTCACTGATTAAGGCTGCCAAGCCTAATTCGAAGAAGATTCTCTCCTTCCTCGGATGCAAGCCAACTCCTTCCCCTAGTTCATCGAAGCCGGAGGTCAAGTAGACCGTCTTGTCTCTTTTGTTTTTTCCTCTTTTGTTACTGTCGCCGTAGCAGCTTTTGCGACAGCTTACCATTGGTTCACTAGGGACCCTCTTCTGTAATTATCATGTAAATATCTAAATGAAGCAATATAATTCTATTTCTATCAAGTTATTGATGTTGAAATTCTTCTTTCCAGTTGGTTTTTGACAACTATACCGTGGTGCCTCGTTCTTTGGATGCATTACCAGCTGCGTCTTACTCGAGAAAAACCTCCGTTGTCGAGTTTATTGAAGGTTCTTCGAGTGCTGCACAGAATGAAGATTTGGACGAACTTCGACAACAACTTCAGTTGATGAAGAAACAAGCTCTCGTTATAATGGAACAGTCTCGAAGATCCTCGGAAAGGGAAAAACTTGCTCTTCAACAAGCTCAAGAAGCCCTAGCGTTGAAAGAAACCGCGGTTACTGAGGCTGCCGAAGCTACTTCACGGGAAAATTATATGCTTCAACTGATGAACGACTCCAGCTTGGATATGCCGGGTACACTTCTTGAACTTGACCATATTTGATTTTATTCTTACTGTTTTCACTTCCTTGTTGATGCTTCCGCTGAAATAGGTTCTTTTTTGGATACTGTTGCCGAAGATCAGCGTGTTGAAGCCCGGTCCAATGTGCTTCTCAAGCTTGCACTGAAGCATGGTTCTAATTTCTAGGCTACGCCTGAACATACCCGCCAAATCGTTAGATTTCAAGATCGCGCGGGTCAAGTCCGCGATTTTCTCGATTTCTACACGAGGACATTGTCTTTAGTTTATAACACCATGTTTCCGTGCAACAAAACACCAGAAACTCTTCCTGCTCTGATGGATAAGTTCTGGGATGCCCCTCGAATCCATGAGTTTGTGCGGGCTCAACTCTCTGCTGGAGCAAGATTTGCCATGATTATGATACAGGTCTGCTACCCGAAGTTAAACATGGCTCGAATTGTCGTCAAATGTCAAGCAAAACTGACGAAGAGGAGGAGGAACATCGATAAAATCAACGATGTTGTGACCCCTGTGGCAGAAGAGATGATGGATGAGCTACTTCGGCTAGATGCCGAATTCTTCGTGAGAGGTAGCTATGCTGAACATAGAACTGGTGCTGCAACCAATAAGAGGGTAAACATAGATGATATAATAGGTATCAACTGAAAATTTATTTTTCCCTGTCGAATTTTTCTTAATAATGAGGTTATGTATATTGTAAACACAATCTGTATTGTAAAACGGATGATACGTTTTTCTTTTCATCAAGCCCCCGAGCCTTTTGTTGGCCGGTGTTTATATCTTTGTTGATTTGTAAATTATTTTTTCGCCATGGAGAATAACTATTTTGCGGGAGTTTATATATATATTGCTATTGCGGGTTACGAGCCCCCGAGCCTATCGATGAAAAAGATATATATCACCAATATCTTTATTATATTGCAGCACCGCGAGCCCGGCTCATTAAAAACCTTTCAGCCCCACTCGGTGCCCTGAAAGGAAAAGAGTGCGTCTGAAAACTCGCGGGCGTTTCAGTACGTTGTATGTTTACAAAGAGGACTATATTTCGACTTCAAGCGTAGAATCTCCGAAGTTGCGCCACGTTCCAAGGATTTGGCTCAGCGACTCCTGTCTTCTTGTCCTTTATTCTGTATGCTCCTCCTTCGATTACTTCTGTGACGATGTATGGGCCAATCCATGGCGACTCGAGTTTTTCATGGCTATTTTGCGTAAGCCGAAGAACTAAGTCGCCTACCTGGAAGGATCTTGGTCGCAAACGTCGACTGTGGTAGTTTTTCAGATCTTGCTGGTACTTGGTGACTCGTGACAGTACTTCGTCTCGAGCTTCGTCGAGTGCATCGACATCATCCTCCAATGCTTTTCTGGAAGTTTCTTTGTCATATTCCGCCACTCTCGGGAAATTGTGTTCTATTTCTATCGGCAGCACTGCCTCCGCTCCATGAAGCAGAAAAAACGGAGTTTCCTGTGTCGCTGTATTTGGTGTTGTTCGAATACTCCATAACACGCTGGGCAACTCCTCTGGCCATGTGTGTCGAGCTTTCTCCAATGGTGTTAGAAGACGTTTTTTGATGCCATTGCAGATGATACCGTTCGCCTTCTCGACTTGACCATTGGTCTGCGGGTGCGCAACTGATGCAAAGTGTAGTTTGATGCCTACCTCTGCGCAATAAGCTTTGAACTCCTTAGATGTGAAATTGTTGCCATTGTCTGTGACTATACTGTGAGGGACTCCACATCGAAAAACGATACTCTTCACGAACTTGATTGCGGATGCCGCATCTGGTGAATTTACCGGCTTTGCTTCTATCCATTTTCTGAACTTGTCGACAGCTACGAGCATATACTCGTATCCTCCTGGCCAAGCCATGTGTAATTTTCCCACCATATCAAGACCCCATTGAGCAAAGGGCCATGATAGCGGTATTGGCATCAACTCTGCTGCCGGAGAATGAGGTTTTGCGGAAAATCTCTGGCACACGTCACAGGTACGTACTATGTCCTTTGCATCCTCGATTGCCGTTAACCAATAGAAACCTGCTCTAAAAACCTTGGCTGCTATAGCTCGACTGCTTGCGTGGTGTCCGCACACCCCTTCATGTACATCTTTCAGGATTAGCCGTCCTTCCTCAGGTGTGACACATCTTTGGAGTACTCCCGAAATACTTCGTTTGTATAGCTCTCCTTTGACTATGGTAAAGGCTTTAGAACGCCTAATAACTCGACTTGCTTCAACTGGATCGTCGGGTAATTCTTTCCTCAAGATATATGCTATGTATGCCTGATACGTCTCAAACGTATCTATAATTTCTTATGTTCCATGCTACTTTTATGATGATACTCACATGTTTTATACACATTATATGTCATTATTATGCATTTTCCGGCACTAACCTATTGACGAGATGCCGAAGAGCCGGTAGTCTGTTTTCTGCTGTTTTTGGTTTCAGAAATCCTAGTAAGGAAATATTCTCGGAATTGGACGAAATCAACGCCCAGGGTCTTATTTTTCCACGAAGCTTCCAGAAGACCGAAAGGGAAACAAAGTGGGGCGATGAGGCGCCGACACAACAGGGCGGCGCGGCCCAGGCCCTGGCCGCGCGGCCCTGGAGTGTGGGGCCCTCGCGTCGCCCCTAAACCTACCCTTCCGCCTACTTAAAGCCTTCGTCGCGAATACCCCAGTACCGAGAGCCACGATACGGAAAACCTTCCAAAGACACCGCCGCCAATCCCATCTCGGGGGATTCAGGAGATCGCCTCCGGCACCCTGCCGGAGAGGGGAATCATCTCCCGGAGGTCTCTTCATCACCATGATCGCCTCCGTATCGATGTGTGAGTAGTTCACCCCTGGACTATGGGTCCATAGCAGTAGCTAGATGGTTGTCTTCTCCTCATTGTGCTATCATGTTAGATCTTGTGAGCTGCCTATCATGATCAAGATCATCTATTTGTAATGCTACATGTTGTGTTTGTTGGGATTCGATGAATATTGAATACTATGTCAAGTTGATTATCAATCTATCATATATGTTGTTTATGTTCTTGCATGCTCTCCGTTGCTAGTAGAGGCTCTGGCCATGTTGATACTTGTGACTCCAAAAGGGAGTATTTATGCTCGATAGTGGATTCATGCCTCCATTGAATCTGGGACAGTGACAGAAAGTTCTAAGGTTGTGGATGTGCTGTTGCCACTAGGGATAAAACATCGATGCTTTATCTAAGGATATTTGTGTTGATTACATTACACACCATACTTAATGCAATTGTCTATTGATTGCAACTTAATACTGGAAGGGATTCGGATGATAACCTGAAAGTGGACTTTTTAGGCATAGATGCATGCTGGATAGCGGTCTATGTACTTTGTCGTAATGCCCTGATTAAGTCTCATAGTACTCATCATGATATATGTATGTGCATTGTTATGCCTTCTTTATTTCTCAATTGCCCAACTGTAATTTGTTCACCCAACATGCTATATCTTATCGGAGAGACACCACTAGTGAACTGTGGATCCCGGTCCATTCTTTACATCTGAAATACAATCTACTGCAATTGTTCTTTACTGTTCTTCGCAAACAAACATCATCATCCACACTATACATCTAATCCTTTATTTATAGCAAGCCGGTGAGATTGACAACCTCACTGTTACGTTGGGGCAAAGTACTTTGATTATGTTGTGCAGGTTCCACGTTGGCGCCGGAATCCCTGGTGTTGCGCCGTACTACACTCCACCACCAACAACCTTCACGTGTTCCTTGACTCCTACTGGTTCGATAACCTTGGTTTCTTACTGAGGGAAAACTTGCTGCTGTACGCATCACACCTTCCTCTTGGGGTTCCCAACGGACGTGTGTCTTGCACGCCATCAAGCATATTTTCTGGCGCCGTTGTCGGTGAACTAAAGAAAAGCTACACCACAAAGATTTCTAACTCCCACGTCAACTACACTCCAGCATATTTTCTGGCGCCGTTGCCGGGGAGATCAAGACACGCTGCAAGGGGAGTCTCCCACATCCAATCTCTTTACTCTATTTTTGTCTTGCTTTACTTTACTTTATTCTATCGCTTTGTTTGCTCTCTATATCAAAAATACAAAAAAATTAGTTGCTAGTTTTACTTTATTTACTGTCTTGTTCTCCATATTAAAAACACAAAAAATTAGTTACTTGCATTTACTTTATTTTATTATCATGACTAGTCCTGTAGTTGTTACTCTATCACCTGAGGAATCGATCTTCACTTTTAAACACGGTGGTGAAGAGAGTTTTAAAGAAGCTTGGTCTAGAATTTTTGATTCTTATAGTAAACCTGAACCTAAAATGACCCTAAGTTTGCTTCTTAGTAACTTTTATTTTGGGCTTATTCTTCGCTACAAATATGCCTTGGATGCTGTAGTGGGAGGAGATTTCCTTCACTGTGATGGGGATCAAGCTTTTAATGCCATAAAAAAATTGGTTACATCATCTAGCTCCGCTAATAATTTTGATCCATCTCTTGTTAGCATTTATAATAGATTAAACACTCTTGAGACAAATGTATCTTGCTTAAAAGAAGGGTATAGTCGGATTCGTGAGCATCTTGATTATGTTCCAATAAACTCCGAACCTTCAATGTGGGACCCTACTATTAAAGTTACTATTGATGGTAAAAAAATTATGCCTGTTGTGACATTATGACTGAATTTTGCCTTATGCCTAAAAGTATTTATGAATCTTTAACACTCTGGGGACTTACTGAAGGTCGAGAAGGAATAACTCTTACTGATAACTCTGTTATAATTCCTAAAGGAATAGCTGAAGGAGTTTTCACAACCCTTCTTGGAAGAACGGTATCCACTGATTATCTCGTTATTGAATGTGTAGGGACAGGACAAATCACACTTGGAAGATCCCTGCTGAAACTCTTGGGAGCAATCATAGATGTGGGGAAAGGCACTCTAAATTCCTCGATACCTGGATGCGGGCACATATTCCCTAAACCAAAGAGTAAGAAAGGTAGGCGCAACGCCCCCGGTAAGAATGTTGATGCTTCATCTCTTGATAATACTTGATTCACACTTTCTGCGCCTAGCTGAAAGGCGTTAAAGAAAAGCGCTTATGGGAGACAACCCATTATTTTACTTCTGCTCTTTTGTTTTATATTTGAGTCTTGGAAGTTGTTACTACTGTAGCAACCTCTCCTTATCTTTATTTTATTGCATTGTTGTGCCAAGTAAAGTCTTTGATAGTAAAGTCAATACTAGATTTGGATTACTGCGTAGGAACAGATTTCTTGCTGTCACGAAATTGAGCCGCCCCTGCTGTACAAAATTTAGAAAAATCTGCCAATTTACGTGTGTGATCCTCAGATATGTACGCAACTTTCATTCAATTTGAGAATTTTCATCTGAGCAAGTCCAGTGCCTCAAAAAAATCGTCTTTACGGACTGTTCTGTTTTGACAGATTCTGCTTTTTTATTTCGCATTGCCTGTTTTGCTATGTTTGATGGATTTGTTTGTTCCATTAACTTTCAGTAGCTTTGTGCAATGTCCAGAAGTGTTAAGAATGATTATGTCACCTCTGAATATATGAATTTTCAATTATGCACTAACCCTCTAATGAATTTGTTTTGAGTTTGGTGTGGAGGAAGTTTTCAAGGGTCAAGAGAGGAGGATGATACAATATGATCAAGAAGAGTGAAAAGTCTAAGCTTGGGGATGCCCCCGTGGTTCATCCCTGCATATTTTAAGAAGACTCAAGCATCTAAGCTTGGGGATGCCCAAGGCATCCCTTCTTCATGGACAACTTATCAGGTCACCTCTAGTGAAACTATATTTTTATTCCGTCACATCTTATGCGCTTTACTTGGAGCGTCTGTTTGTTTTTGTTTTTGTTTTTGTTTGAGTAAAATCGAATCCTAGCATTCCTTGTTTGGGAGAGAGACACGCTCCGCAGTTTCGTATGAACACATATGTTCTTAGCTTTATTCTTAATGTTCATGGCGAAGGTGAAACTGCTTCGTTCATTGTTATATGGTTGGAAACAGAAAATGCCGCATGTGGTAAATGGTATAATGTCTTGAATAATTTGATACTTGGCAATTTTTGTGCTCATATAGATCATGTTTAAGCTCTTGCATCATGTACTTTGCACCCATTAATGAAGAACTACATAGAGCTTGTTAAAATTTGGTTTGCATGATTGGTCTCTAGAGTCTAGATATTTTCTGGTTAAGGTGTTTGAACAACAAGGAGACAATGTAAAGTCTTATAATGCTTACAATATGTTCATATGCGAGTCTTGCTGCACCGTTTTATACTTGAGTTTGCTTCAAACAACCTTGCTAGCCTAGCCTTGTATTGAGAGGAATTCTTCTCATGCATCCAAATCCTTGAGCCAAAAACTATGCCATTTATGTCCACCATACCTACCTACCACATGGTATTTCTCTGCCATTACAAAGTACATTACTTGAGTGCTAGCTTTAAAATTCTATCCTTTGTCTTTACAATATATAGCTCATGGGAAAATAGCCTTAAAAACTACTGTGGTGAAGAATATGTACTTATGTATCTTATTTCTTAATAAGTTGCTTGTTGAGCGGTAACCATGTTTCTGGGGACGCCATCAACTTTCACCTTTGTTGAATATCATGTGAGTTGCTATGCATGTTCGTCTTGTCGCAAGTAAGGGCGATTTTCATGATCAAATGGTTTGAGTATGCATATTGTTAGAGAAGAACATTGGACCGCTAACTAAAGCCATGATTCATGGTGGAAGTTTCAGTTTGGACAATCAATCCTCAATCTCTTATGAGAATATTATCTGTTGTTGAATGCTTATAAATTAAAGAGGAGTCCATTATCTGTTGTCTATGTTGTCCGGGTATGGATGTCTAAGTTGAGAATAATCAAAAGCGAGAAATCCAATGCGAGCTTTCTCCTTGGACCTTTGTACAGGAGGCATAGAGGTACCCCTTTGTGACACTTGTTTGAAACATATGCTATGCAATGATAATCCATGTTAATCCAAGCTAATTAGGACAAGGTGCGAGCACTATTGGTATACTATGCATGAGGCTTGCAACTTATAGGATGTCCTATACATAACACATATGATTTACTACTACCGTTGACAAAAAAAATTCTATGTTTTCAAAATGAAAAGCTCTAGCACAAAAATAGTAATACATGCTTCCATCTGCGAAGGGCCTATCTTGTACCTTATTGTTGAGTCAGTTTACCTATTCTTTCTATCTTAGAAGCAAACACTTGTATCAACTGTGTGCATTGATTCTTACATGTTTACCTATTGCACTTGTTATATTACTTTGTGTTGACAATTATCCATGAGATAAATATGTTCAAGTTGAAAGCAACCGCTGAAACTTATGTCTTCCTTTGTGTTGCTTCAATGCCTTTACTTTGAATCTATTGCTTTATGAGTAACTCTTATGCAAGTCTTATTAATGCTTGTCTTGAAAGTACTATTCATGAAAAGTCTTTGCTATATGATTCATTTGTTTACTCATTATCTTCAACATTGTTTCGAATCACTTCATTCATCTCATATGCTTTACAATAGTATTGATCAAGATTATGATAGCATGTCACTTTAGAAATTATCTTTGTTATCGTTTACCTACTCGAGGGCGAGTAGGAACTAAGTTGGGGATGCTTGATACGTCTCAAACGTATCTATAATTTCTTATGTTCCATGCTACTTTTATGATGATACTCACATGTTTTATACACATTATATGTCATTATTATGCATTTTACGGCACTAACCTATTGACGAGATGCCGAAGAGCCAGTTGTTGTTTTCTGCTGTTTTTGGTTTCAGAAATCCTAGTAAGGAAATATTCTCGGAATTAGACGAAATCAACGCCCAGGGTCTTATTTTTCCACGAAGCTTCCAGAAGACCGAAAGGGAAACGAAGTGGGGCGACGAGGCGCCGACACAACAGGGCGGCGCGGCCTAGGCCCTGGCCGCGCGGCCCTGGTGTGTGGGGCCCTCGCATCGCCCCTAAACCTACCCTTCCGCCTACTTAAAGCCTTCGTCGCGAATACCCTAGTACCGAGAGCCACGATACGGAAAACCTTCCAGAGACGCCGCCGCCGCCAATCCCATCTCGGGGGATTCAGGAGATCGCCTCCGGCACCCTGCCGGAGAGGGGAATCATCTCCCGAAGGTCTCTTCATCACCATGATCGCCTCCGGATCGATGTGTGAGTAGTTCACCCCTGGACTATGGGTCCATAGCAGTAGCTAGATGGTTGTCTTCTCCTCATTGTGCTATCATGTTAGATCTTGTGAGCTGCCTATCATGATCAAGATCATCTATTTGTAATGCTACATGTTGTGTTTGTTGGGATCCGATGAATATTGAATACTATGTCAAGTTGATTATCAATCTATCATATATGTTGTTTATGTTCTTGCATGCTCTCCGTTGCTAGTAGAGGCTCTGGCCAAGTTGATACTTGTGACTCCAAGAGGGAGTATTTATGCTCGATAGTGGGTTCATGCCTCCATTGAATCGCGGGACAGGTGACGAGAAAGTTCTAAGGTTGTGGATGTCTTGTTGCCACTAGGGATAAAACATCGATGCTTTGTCTAAGGATATTTGTGTTGATTACATTACGCACCATACTTAATGCAATTGTCCGTTGATTGCAACTTAATACTGGAAGGGGTTCGAGATGATAACCCGAAAGTGGACTTTTTAGGCATAGATGCATGCTTGGATAGCGGTCTATGCACTTTGTCGTAATGCCCTGATTAAATCTCATAGTACTCATCATGATATATGTATGTGCATTGTTATGCCTTCTTTATTTGTCAATTGCCCAACTGTAATTTGTTCACCCAACATGCTATATCTTATTGGAGAGACACCACTAGTGAACTGTGGATCCCGGTCCATTCTTTACATCTGAAATACAATCTACTGCAATTGTTCTTTACTATTCTTCGCAAACAAACATCATCATCCACACTATACATCTAATCCTTTGTTTACAGCAAGCCGGTGAGATTGACAACCTCACTGTTACGTTGGGGCAAAGTACTTTGATTGTGTTGTGCGGGTTCCACGTTGGCGCCAGAATCCCTGGTGTTGCGCCGCACTACACTCAGCCACCAACAACCTTCACGTGTTCCTTGACTCCTACTGGTTCGATAACCTTGGTTTCTTACTGAGGGAAAACTTGCTGCTGTACGCATCACACCTTCCTCTTGGGGTTCCCAACGGACGTGTGTCTTGCACGCCATCAATGCCTGCATCCAAGGAACTTGTACCACCATTACCACGTGTGGTTCTTCCTCTTCTTCCGGCGGTGTTATGGGAGCCCCCGAGGCTTTCTCATCCTTCTCCTTCTTATGCTGTTTCTTCGCCTTGGTTGATCTTTCGGCTATTTCTTCCCAAAACACACCAGGTGGTATTGCAAGACATTGCGACCCGATGTTTGCGAGAACATCGGCTTCGTCGTTGCTGAGCCTGCTGATATGATCGCATCCATCGAACAGCCTCTCGAGCTCATTATATACTTCCTTATACGCTATCATGCTATCATTGACTGCGTCACATTGATTCATCACCTGCTGAGCCACCAACAGTGAGTCGCCAAAGATTTTTAGTCGAGTTGCGCCGCAAGCTTTCGCCATCTTCATCCCGTGTATAAGTGCTTCATATTCTGCTTCGTTGTTAGATGCATTTGGAAACGTCATCCGTAGTACGTATTTCAACTTGTCGCCTTGAGGTGATATTAGTATCACGCCTGCTCCAGCTCCCTCTAATCTCTTGGACCCGTCGAAATTCATAGTCCACGTTCTCGATAAATCCGGAGGTCCCGTGTTTTGCAGCTCCATCCACTCTGCGATGAAGTCTGGTAAGATCTGTGACTTTATTGCTTTTCTTTTTTCGTATGTGATGTCCCGAGGGGAAAGCTCTATTCCCCAAAGGGAGACACGACCCGTAGCTTCTGGATTGTTTAATATGTTGGATAAAGGCGCCTCATTGACCACTATTATTGGATGCGCCGAAAAATAGTGTCGCAGTTTCCTTGCCGTTGTAAATACTTCATATGCTAGCTTTTGGTACTGCGGGTACCTCTGTTTGGAGGGTGATAGAATTTCGCTGACGAAGTATACTGGCCGCTGCACTCCATGGAGTTTTCCTTCTTCTTCTCTTTCAACCACAAGGACTGTGCTGACCACCTGAGGTGTGGCTGCGATGTATAACAAAAGAGGCTCCTTCTCCTTAGGCGCCACCAAGATTGGTGGTGTCGAGATTGTGCGCTTAAGATCTGCTTCTTCATTCCACTGAAACTTCTCTCCTTGTTTGATCAAAGCGTAGAACGACAGTGCCTTTTCTCCTAGCCTGGTGACGAATTTGCTCAAAGCTGCAACTCGCCCAGTCAACTGTTGTATTTCCTTCAACTTTTTTGGCTTCCTCATTGTTACAATGGCTTGAATTTTCTCTGGATTGGCCTCGATCCCTCTTGCTGAAACTAGGAACCCGAGAAGTTCTCCCGCAGGAACGCCAAAGGAGCACTTTGTCGGGTTCAACTTAAGGCAGAACTTATCAAGGTTGTCGAAAATTTTCTTCAGATCCTCGATCAAAGTTGACCCCTTCTTTGTTGTTATGACGATGTCGTCGATATACACTTGTACGTTTTTGCCAATCTGTGTTGCAAGACTCTTCTGCATCATCCGCTGATATGTTGCTCCCGCGTTTTCCAAACCAAAAGGCATTGTTTTATAGCAAAACACGCCATAAGGTGTTATAAAAGCTGTTTTGACCTCATCATCTTCTTTTAGTCTGATCTGGTTATAACCAGAATATGCATCCAGGAAGGAAAGGCGTTCACATCCTGCCGTGGAGTTGATGATTTGATCGATCCTCGGGAGGGGAAAGTGATCCTTTGGACAATGTTTATGGAGACACGTGAAGGCGACGCACGTGCGAAGGACTTTCATGTTTTTCTTGGGGACCAGTACTGGGTTAGCTACCCATGTGGCCTCCGTATGCAGCTCTTTGATAAAGCCAGCCTCTCTGAGTCGATCGATTTCTGACAGCATAGCCTTGCGGTTTGGTTCCGAAAAATGCCGCAAGGGTTGTTTGATTGGTTTCGCCACTGGATCCAAATTGAGGTGGTGCTCGGCAAGTTCCCTGGGTACTCCTGGCATGTCAGCTGGACACCATGCGAAGATTTCCCAGCGCTCACGGAGGAACTCAACGAGCGCGCTTTCCTATGCGAGATCCATGTTTGTTGCAATGGATGTCGTTTTCTTGGGATCTGTCGGATGAATCTGGACTTCCTTAGAATCCTTAGTAGTGTCGAAGGTTGGTTCCCCGAGTGGCCTCCCTGCATCTGGCAACACATCATAATCAGTTGTTAACCTTGACGCCATGTATTCTGCCTGCATCCCGAAAGTCTCTGATAGTCGATGAAAATCCTTGTCGCATTTATCAGCCAGCGCAAAACTGTCTTTTACTGTAATTGGTCCCTTGGTTCCAGGGAGCCTCCATAACAAGTATGTATATTGTGGTACCGCCATAAACCTAGCATAGGCTGGTCGTCCCAACAAAGCGTGATACTGCGACGGGAAATCCACAACTTCGAACTCCAGCCTTTCTATCATGTAATTCTCTCGGGTTCCAAACTGTACGTCGAGATTGATCTTCCCCAGCGGATAGCTTGGCTTGGCTGGTGTGATACCATGAAAACGTGTGTCGGTTGGTTTTAAGTTCGCCAGGGATATGTTCATCTTCCTTAATGTATCTGCGTACTGTTATCACCAGAATTTAACCGGATCAGAGGTGGGCCGCGATTAAGATGGGCTTGAAGAATATACCTGGAAGAAATACATGAATCGGCCTGGTATACAAAGTTTGGGCTAGTTTGCCCGTGTATCTGTAAATATAGTAGGATACGTGTCGGTTAGATAGAATTTGGCTCGTGCATGGTTGGGATTACTCCCACGTTAGAAAGTCTACGGACTATAAATATGTATCTAGGGTTATTGAGAAAGACAACAATCACGTTCATCACAAACCAATCTAGGCGCATCACCAACCCCTTGTTTCGAGGGTTTCTTCCGGTAAGCATCATGCTGCCTAGATCGCATCTTGCGATCTAGGCAGATACACGTTTATTCGTTGTTCATGCGTTGCTCGTGCTGAAGCCTTGTTGATGGCGAGCAACGTAGTTATCATAGATGTGTTAGGGTTAGCATTGTTTCATCGTATCATATGCTTTCGTCCATGCAACCCTTAGATGTCTAGCCGCCCTTACACCTATCTTAGGTGTAAGGGCGGCACCTCGCTTGATCATTATTTAGTAGATCCGATCCGTTATGATTGCTCCTTGTTCTTCAAGGATTAGTTTAATATCTGCATAGTTAGGCCTTGCAAACGGGTTGAAGGATCCGAGTAGCACGTAGGGTGTAGTTTGCTAGCCCTAGATGAGATGTTCCGGGGATCAACTTCATGTTGGTTTTTAGGCCTTGTCTAGGGTCGGTTTATTATCACCGTGCGTGGCTGCCAGGCTCAATCACGCGTAGGATGTTCCGATTATGTGGTGAAAACCCTAAATCGTCGTAGGTCGTTTTAGCTTTATATTGATCAAGCAGGACCACCATGTGATCGTATACCTCATACGGATCATGGGTGGATCGGCTCCTTGAGCCGATTCACGGGACAACCCGAGAGCCGATCGAGGCTCGTATTTAATGTTTACGTGTATGCCATGCAGGAAACTAAGCGAAGCAAATCCATCACCTTCCCGACCAGGTATAGGTCAGGTGGCACGCCCTTGCACCGAGCATCGGACGTGCGTGCCGAGGCTTTGCGGGCCGTCGCTCGAGGGACCAGGGCCAGCCGCGAGTCCCGGGAGCCTCCCGGCTCTCTCGTGTTGCCCGTCGCTGCTCGCCGGTGGGTTTCTGACCGCAACACATTCTGGCACGCCCGGTGGGACGGTCTTCGACATCAACTGCATCGCCATCTACATCTGAGATGGCGGAAGGTACCCCAGTCACGTACGCAGATATGACTGAGGAGCTCAAGAAGAAGTATGACGAGGTCAAAGCTATCCTCGAAGCCGACCTCATCGGCTCTTTCCGGAGAACCCGCTCACACGGCATCAGGTGGAAAGGGTTCTCACCTGAAGGCGCGCTCGATGGAGTGGACCTGTCCGCCCCTTCAGAAGAACGCACCAGGTCTCTGCGTCAGGAGATTAATTTCATGATCTCAAAAAAAAAGGAGATTAATTTCATGGTAGCTCATTCGCTGCACCGCCATTCTGAGAGCCTGGTGAACACTTTGGAGCGTGTCGCCCTTCGGGTGATCCAGGAAATCATGAGGCATCAGCACTCTCCGTCAGGACCAGCTCTAGGGACTCACCAAGGAGAGATACCACTCCGGTCCCGACCACCGCCGCCGTTCGCGTTGGCAGCACTCGAAGTGCCGAGTTCACCGGCATACGTCGTCTACAAGATCGGTGGTGACCCTAGTGATTACCAGTTCTTGTATGAGGCGCCTAAGGAGATCCCTCACGGATACACGTGCACATACGTGCCAGACTGCAGTAACTGGGCACTCACGAACCAGACTGCAACAACAGGGATTTCTGGAACAGCAGGAGGAACTTCTGGAACAGATCTTGAGAAGTAGACGTGGCTAGCTAAGTATGCCACTCCGACGAACTTCCAGAGCTCAACTCCTGCAGTTGGCTCAGAGCTTGAGAAGCAAGCGTGGCTGGCTAAGTATGCCACTCCGCCGAATCTTCGTAGTTCGACTCCGCAGCCAGACACCACGGATCAGATCAGTACAATCTTGAGAGACCAGTTCGGCATGGTGCCGAAAAGGAGGGAAATCGGCTATTCCAAGCCGTACCCCAACGAGTACGATTTGATCCCACTACCACCCAAATATCGGCTCCCTGAATTCTCCAAGTTTAGTGGGTCAGATGGCTCCAGTTCAATCAAACACGTGAGCCGAAATTTGGCGCAGCTGGGCACGATCTCAGCATCAGATCAACTACGTGTGAGGTTCTTCGCACAGTCCCTCACAGGATCGGCTTTCGGGTGGTACACATCGCTGCCACCAGACTCAATCCGGACTGGGAAGCAGTTGGAAGAACAGTTCCACATGCAGTATAACTCAGAGGCTTCCGAGGCTGGCATTGCCGATCTAGCACAAGTACGACGAAGCGCGGAGAAACAGGTGTCGAATACATCCAGCACTTCAGGACCGTTAGGAACCGATGCTATTCGGCTCGTGTGACTGAAAAAGAAGCAGTCGAGTTGGCGGTGGTGGGTCTCGCATCACCGATCAAGGATGTGGCCTCCCAAGCGGACTACCCTTCACTGGCGCATATGTTGCAGAAGCTGTCATTATATGAACAGCGCCACCCAGAGGTGTACCAGGATAAATTCAAGCGTGCGGTGGTCCTGGTTGAGGCAGATGAAGATGAAGGCTCTGCGGGAGATCAAGAGGTAGCAGTGGCTGAATGGACTCGGGGGGCAAGCCCCGTGTCCTGCAAATGGGTTAAGCCACAAGGTCCTCCAAGAGGGTTTGACTTCGACGTGACCAAGGCTAAGCAAATTTTCGACCTCTTACTTAAGGAGAAGCAGTTAAAGGTACCCGAAGGCCACAAAATCCCCACGGCGCAGGAGCTGAACGGAAAGCCATAATGCAAGTGGCATAACACGTTCACCCATACCACCAACGACTGCAGGGTGTGGCGTCAGCAGATCCAAATGGCGATAGAACAAGGGCGTCTAATTTTAGCCACATACGCCATGAAAGTCGACACACACCCCTTCCCCGCCGTTAACATGGTGGAGTGCACTTACCCTGGGAGGTGCCAGCCAGGTTTCTCGTTCAGCATCAACATGGTAGGACCTGGGCACCACTCTGGTAAGGACAGAGACGAGGGCAGCTGCTCTCATAACAAGGACAAAGAGGAAGCCGTTCCACGCGACCGGCTCCGGCACGATGGCAAGCGCTACATCACAGAGGGAGAAGTGAAGAATGTGAGATATCAGCGACCTCTCTCTGATCACCTCCTCAACAAATACGTGAGTCAGTACGACCAACGCCGACGATACGACAACGGTGACAAAAGAGATCGTCTGGCTAGCAGGGACGCTAGGAGACATCGTCGGCATGATCGCGACGAGGAGAGATATGAGCGCCACGCCAAGGAAAAGTCAAGAGAGCAAGACGACATGGATAGGCACTGGGACTGTCCCTTCTTCAGACACTGCTGGGATTCAGGAATGAGTCGATTGCCTACAATCGGCAACTGCCCAGAATGTAGACAGAAGAAGAAGGATGCAGGTGACGTGTCCGTGTTCAAACGTCTAGGGCCTCTCCCGCCTCGGAACAAGCATGCTGA
The DNA here is from genome assembly GCF_022539505.1 of Lolium rigidum. Lineage (NCBI taxonomy): Eukaryota > Viridiplantae > Streptophyta > Magnoliopsida > Poales > Poaceae > Lolium > Lolium rigidum. Next base: position 355,815,551 of record NC_061514.1, read on the forward strand.
GTCCTCTCGGATGGAAGATCTCGAGGAGTTAGAAGACGATGATGAAGAAGCAAGCTGCTCGATGCGGTTAAATAAAAGGGGTATAGTGGAGATTTAATGCCACTTCGGTTTCCGAGGAAGTGATGTTAAAGCTATCAAATCTTGCAGAGAAGTTGATAAGGCAAGGCATCATGATGAAGGATACTGTGACGGTTCTGCTCTTGTTATCACCAGAATTTAACCGAGTCAGAGGTGGGCCGCAATCAAGATGGGCTTAAAGAAATATACATGGAGGATTACGTGAATCGGCCCGTTATACCAAGTTGGGTTTAATTGCCCTTGTATCTCGTAAAATATTAGATCGCATCTTAGTTTAGAAAGTAGAATCTTACTCGTGCACGGTTTGGTGCACGCCCACATTAGAAAGTCCGCCGGACTATAAATATGTACCTAGGGTTTATGGAATAAACAACAACTCACGTTCAACCCAAAACAAACCAATCTCGGCGCATCGCCAACTCCTTCGTCTCGAGGGTTTCTATCAGGTAAGCGACATGCTGCCTAGATCGCATCTTGCGATCTAGGCAAGCACAAGCCCCACGTTGTTCATGCGTTGCTCGTACTCGAAGCGCTTTTGATGGCGAGCAACGTAGTTATCATAGATGTGTTAGGGTTAGCATTGTTCTTCGTTTAAGCATGCTTACGTAGTGCAACCCTTGCATATCTAGCCGCCCTCACACCTATCTCAGGTGTGGGGGCGGCACCCCGCTTGATCATTATTTAGTAGATCTGATCCGTTACGATTGCTCCTTGTTCTACAAGGATTAGTTTAATATCTGCAATAGTTAGGCCTTACAAAGGGGGGGAGGATCCAGTGGCATGTAGGGTGGCGTTCGCAAGTCCTAAACAGGATGTTCCGAGGATCAACTTATGTTGGTTTTTAGGCCTTGTTTAGGATCGGCTTACGAGCACCGTGCGTGGCCGCGAGGCCCAACCTGGAGTAGGATGATCCGATTATGCGGTGAAAACCCTAAATCGTCGTAGATCTCATTAGCTTTATCTTGATCAAGCAGGACCACCAAGTATTCGTGCACCCCGTACGAATCATGGGTGGATCGGCTCTTTGAGCCGATTCACAGGATAACCTGAGAGCCGATCGAGGCTCGTATTTAATGTTTACATGTATGCCCCGCAGGAAACTAAGCGAGCCATCCCCATCACCTTCCTGACCAGGTATAGGTCAGGTGGCACGCCCTGCACTTCGCATCGCCGCGTGTGACCGGAAGAGCATTGCGGGCCGTCGCTCGGAGGGGTCTCAGCCAGCCGCAGCTCTAGGCTCTTCCCGGCTCTACGGTGTTGACAAGGCCGCTGCCCGCCGGTGGGTTTTGGCAGTCAACACATTCCGGCACGCCCGGTGGGACAATCGTCTACATCAACCACATCGCCATCTACATCCGAGATGGCGGACGGCACGCCAGATCACCTACGAGGAGCTGCCCGACGAGCTCAAGAAGCAATACAACGAGATCAAGGCCACCCTCGAAGCCGACCTCATCGGCTCTTTTCGGAGAACCCGTTCCCATGGCATCGGATGGAAGGGGTTCTCACCGCAAGGTGCACTCGATGGGATAGACCTCTCCGCCCCGTCGGAGGAACGCACCGTGGGACCGGCGGCAGAGATCAACTACTTGGTGGCTCACTCGCTACATCGCCACTCGAAAACTTGGTCAACGTGTTGGAGCGTGTCGCTCCGCGCGTGATCCAGAGATCATGAGCCACCGGCATTCGCCGTCGGGACCAGCTCTCGGACTCATCAAGGAGAGTTGCCACTCCGGTCCCCGTCCACCGCTGCCATATGCGTTGGCAGCACTCTGCTGAAGTGCCGACTACACCGGCATTCGTCGTCTACAAGATTGGTGGTGACCCTAGTGACTACCAGTTCTTGATCGAGGTGCCTAAGGAGATCCCTCAAGGATACGCGTGCACGTATGTGCCGGATTGTGGTAACTCGGGCACTCACAAACCAGGCCACAACATCGGGGACTCCGGCGAAGACGAGGAGGAACATCGAGCAACGTAGCTTGAGAAGCGGACGTGGCTAACTAAGTACGCCACACCGACGAAACTCCCGAGCCCAGCTCCTGCAGTTGGCTCGGAGCTGGAAAAGCAAACATGGCTGGCTAAGTACGCCACCCCGGCGAATCTTCGAGTGCAACTCCTACAGCCAAGCACAAGCGGATCAGATCAGTACCATACTGAGAGACCAGTTCGGCATGGTGCCGAAAAGAAGGGCAGCCGGCTATTCCAAGCCGTACCCCGACGATTACGAGATGATCCCGCTGCCACCTAAATATCGGCTCCCTGACTTCTCCAAATTCAGTGGATCAGATGGCTCCAGCTCCATCGAGCACGTCGGCCGATATTTGGCTCAACTAGGACCGGCTTCAGTGTCGGATCAGCTACGCGTGAGGCTCTTTTCGCAGTCCCTCACGGGATCGGCTTTTGGATGGTACACCTCTTTGCCAAGCAAACTCCATCCAGTCTTGGAAGCAATTGGAAGAACAGTTCCATATGCAATACCATTCGAAGCTTCCGAGTCTAGCATTGCCGATCTAGCACAACTACGTCGAAGCGCGGAGAAACGGTGACAGAGTACATCCAGCGCTTCAGAATCTTAGGAACCGATGTTATTCGGTTCGTATAACCGAAAAGGAAGCAGATCGAGTTGGCAGTAGCAGGCCTTGTAACACAGCTCAAGGACATGGCCTCCCAAGCAGATTATCCTCGCCGGCGCACATGGTTCGTAAACTATCAGCATATGAACAGCGCCACCCGGACCTCGTACCAAGACAAGTTCAAGCGTGCGTAGTCATGGTCGATACAGAGGAAGATGAAGTGCCCGCGGGAGACCAAGAAGTAGCAATGGCCGAGTGGACTCGGGAGGAACCCCCGTGTCCCGCAAATGGGTAAAGCCACCGGGGCCGCCCTGTGGGATTTGATTTTGACGTGACCAAGACCGAACAAATCTTCGACCCCCGCTCAAGGAGAAACAGCTTGACGATTCCCGAAGGTCTCAAGTTCCCCACGGCGAAAGAGCTAAACGGAAAGCCATACTCGCAAATTCCACAACTCGCTCTCCCATGCCACCAACGACTCGCAGGGTGTGGCGTCAGCACATCCAAGCGGCGATAGAGAAGGGGCGGCTAATTTTCAACCAAGTACGCCATGAAGGTCGACACCCAACCCTTCCCCGCCGTTAACATGGTGGAAGTCACCTACCCCGAGGGCTGCCAGCCCAGGTCCCTCGTTCAGCATCAACATGGTAGGACCCGGGAACCACTCGGCAGAGATGGAGATGAGGGCAGCTCGCTCTCATAGCAAGGATACAGAGGAGGCCGCTCCACGCGATCGGCTCCGTCATGATGGCAAGCGCTACGTCACGCAGGGAGAGGTGAAGAATATAAGATATCAGCGACCCTCTCTCGATCACCTCCTCAACAAATATGTGAGTCGAGCATGACCAACGCCGTCGGACCAACTATGATGATGAAGGAGATCGTCTGGCTAGAGAGGCCATAAGACATCGTCGGCATGATCACGATGAGGAGGAGCACGAGCGCCGTGCCACGGAAAAATCAAGGGAGCAAGATGACAACGCCAGACACTGGGACTGCCCCTTCTTCGTACACCGCTGGGATTCAGGAATGAGCCGATTGCCCACAATCGGCAATTGCCCGTAATGCAACAAGAAGAAGAAGGAGGCAGCCAACGTGTCCGTGTTCGAGCGCCTAGGGCCTCTCCCGCCACAAAGCAAACGCGCTGAGTCACCTCGTTGGGCAGATCTTGAGGATTCGGAAGACGAGGGAGAAGTAGAAGAAGACAGTACCACCGGCCAAGGTGGTGCCCTGACGGACTCAGCCGTTCCCAAAAGCGCAGGGTTCAGCGATTGCGCGGCCTGGAGGAAGCCGAAAGGTTATACCTGCATACGCTAAGGAAGGCACGGCCTGATCTGGCCGCAAAGGTTCAGCGAACCCTGGATGAAGAGGGTCGTCCACGGAAAATGGAGTGGCGCCCCAAACAGAGGAAAGCCGATGATGAGACATCGGCTGGTACAAACATGGTACTCGTCCTTCCAACAGAGCTTAGTGCTCCACGAGTTTACGATGCACTCAAGGTGGACGACAGCAAGCGCATCAAGTCAGAGGTTGGGTTGGTTTTATCCAGCCTAACCGAATAGCAAGATCAAACCAATGAGCAAATCGGGCAAGGCTGATCCTTGTGATCGGCCCCAAAAATTTATGAAGGGAACTTACAAAACCTTCACCGAGCAAGCAACGTGGAGGCCGATTCCAGCAATCGGCCAAAATTATCCTCACCCACCATTCTCGCCTCGGGTTCAACATGTTATCCAACGAGCCGATACCATCAATTCTCTTGACAGAATCGGCTCGGGGGCACCTAGTAGATAAATACGAGGATATGCAACGGAAGCATCTCATCTTCCGGTGATGGGTATTGGAATATGGGGGCCGATGCACAGTGTCGGCCGTAAAAAAATATATGAAAATTCGAAAATTTTCGAGCACAGCTCGATGCAAGAGGCATCGACTTCAGAATCAGGAAACAGCCGATGCGTAGCCATCGACTCTAGTTGTGCGATGTTTATCAAGCCTCCACCAAATCCAGGATTTCCAATCTGTGGGGCTAGTTCAGCTGAAACGGAAGATTATCGGCTGTCAGAAGAAGAAAAAGGATCGGCTGTGGCGCATTTTCTCTGACATTCTCGCCTCGAGTAAGGCTCGGGGGGCAGCAGGCCTAGTGGATACTCTGTTTAAAGAGCCGATGGGGATACCATCGGCTGATCCTTCACTCGCGACCTTCCTCACAATGATGAGTACCGAAAAGGATTTTTGGGTTTGTTTGGAAAAGTTCAAAGGTTTTCCCGAAGATTCTCGCATTTTCCACCAGATTTAGAAAATCATCGCTGAAGAAGGGAAGGGTGAATTTCAAAGGACCGATGCGGTACGATCGGCTCATTACGCATTGGCAAAGGGGACGAATCGGCAAGGTCAGTAGAAGAGGGAATCGGCTTAATTAAACTCAGAAGAAGTCGGCAAAATCAAATTGGGGAAAAGTTCTTCATTGATTGGATGAGAATTCTTACATAAAGAGCTAATTCCTCTCAAAAGGGAAATACTAGGGGATCCATTGCCCCATCTACTACTACTGGCCCTGTTCTAGGGGTCCTATCTATGGGCAATCACTTCCCTCGTCGTCGCCGTCGTCGCCACTGTCGGCGCTGCTCCCGGCGGGCTTGTCGTCGCTCCAATGGCCGCCGACCGGGCCCTCGTTGTCTTCGTCTTCTTCGTCAGCGTCGTCCTCGTCGCTGTCGAAATCGCTAAGGTTGCCCGGCCAAGGGCAGAACCGCTTGGCCGGCGGCTCGTCGGAGGAGCTCTCGTCGCCGTCCTCCTCCTCCTCTTCCTCCTCCTTCACCCCTCGGAGGAGGTGAAGTCATCCCAGGAGAAGCGATCGTCATCGCTCTCCTCCTCCGATTCCCCGCCGGCGAGGAAGCGGAGGTCGCTCTCCCCATCCGTCGAGGACTTGTCGTCCTCGGACCAGATGGAGAAGTTGTGGTCTGGCTCCTCCCCGGCCGCAATGGCGCGGCGGGTGTTGGCCGCGTGGACCGCCGCCGCGTTGTACTCCGGCGTCGGCTCACGGGACGTGGAGGATTGGCTGGCAAGATCCGATGGGGCAGAGGAGGAAGAAGACATGGTGGCCGGGAGGGCTTTTGGAGTGCTAATGCGAAGGAGATACGAGAGGAGAACTGTTCGTAGCGGTTAAATCGAAGGAGGATATAGTGGAAATTCAATGCCACAAGCAGCTTCCGAGGAGGTGATGCCTAAAAAAAAAAGAGACTCGCCGTGTCACGCGGAGAAGTTGAGAAGGCAAGGCATCATCATGAGGGATACTCGCGACGGTTCTCGCCACGACATGACCCGACGAAGGAAGCAGAGTGATTTTGGAATTACCAATTCCAAAACCAGGGGGCATGTGTTATCACCGGAATTTAACCGAGTCGAGGTGGGCCGCAATCAAGATGGGCTTAAAGAAATATACATGGAGGATTACGTGAATCGGCCTCGTTATACCAAGTTGGGTTTAATTGCCCTTGTATCCGTAAAATATTAGATCGCATCTTAGTTTAGAAAGTAGAATCTTACTCGTGCACGGTTTGGTGCACGCCCACATTAGAAAGTCCCCTGGACTATAAATATGTACCTAGGGTTTATGGAATAAACAACAACTCACGTTCAACCCAAAACAAACCAATCTCGGCGCATCGCCAACTCCTTCGTCTCGAGGGTTTCTATCGGGTGAGGACATGCTGCCTAGATCGCATCTTGCGATCTAGGCAAGCACAAGCCCCACGTTGTTCATGCGTTGCTCGTACCGAAGCGCTTTTGATGGCGAGCAACGTAGTTATCATAGATGTGTTAGGGTTAGCATTGTTCTTCGTTTAAGCATGCTTACGTAGTGCAACCCTTGCATATCTAGCCGCCCTCACACCTATCTCGAGTGTGGGGGCGGCACCCCGCTTGATCATTATTTAGTAGATCTGATCCGTTACGATTGCTCCTTGTTCTACAAGGATTAGTTTAATATCTCGCAATAGTTAGGCCTTACAAAGGGGGGAGGATCCAGTGGGCACGTAGGGTGGCGTTCGCAAGTCCTAAACAGGATGTTCCGAGGATCAACTTCATGTTGGTTTTTAGGCCTTGTTTAGGATCGGCTTACGAGCACCGTGCGTGGCCGCGAGGCCCAACTCTGGAGTAGGATGATCCGATTATGCGGTGAAAACCCTAAATCGTCGTAGATCTCATTAGCTTTATCTTGATCAAGCAGGACCACCAAGTATTCGTGCACCCCGTACGAATCATGGGTGGATCGGCTCTTTGAGCCGATTCACAGGATAACCTCGAGAGCCAATCGAGGCTCGTATTTAATGTTTACATGTATGCCCTGCAGAAACTAAGCGAGGCATCCCCATCACCTTCCCCGACCAGGTATAGGTCAGTGGCACGCCCTTGCACTTCGCATCGCCGCGTGTGACCAGAAGAGCATTGCGGGCCGTCGCTCGGAGGGGTCTCAGCCAGCCGCAGCTCTAGGCTCTTCCCGGCTCTACGGTGTTGACAAGGCCGCTGCCCGCCGGTGGGTTTTGGCAGTCAACAGCTCTGCCACGACATGACCCGACGAAGAAAAAACAGAGTGATTTTGGAATTGTCATTTCCAAAACCAGGGGGGCATGTGTTATCACCAGAATTTGACCGGATCAGAGGTGGGCCGCGATTAAGATGGGCTTGAAGAATATACCTGGAAGAAATACATGAATCGGCCTGGTATACAAAGTTTGGGCTAGTTTGCCCGTGTATCTGTAAATATAGTAGGATACGTGTCGGTTATATAGAATTTGGCTCGTGCACGGCTGGGATTACTCCCACGTTAGAAAGTCTACGGACTATAAATATGTATCTAGGGTTGTTGAGAAAGACAACAATCACGTTCATCACAAACCAATCTAGGCGCATCGCCAACCCCTTGTTTCGAGGGTTTCTTCCGGTAAGCATCATGCTGCCTAGATCGCATCTTGCGATCTAGGCAGTACACGTTTATTCGTTGTTCATGCGTTGCTCGTGCCGAAGCCTTGTTGATGGCGAGCAACGTAGTTATCATAGATGTGTTAGGGTTAGCATTGTTTCATCGTATCATATGCTTTCGTCCATGCAACCCTTAGATGTCTAGCCGCCCTTACACCTATCTTAGGTGTAAGGGCGGCACCTCGCTTGATCATTATTTAGTAGATCCGATCCGTTATGATTGCTCCTTGTTCTTCAAGGATTAGTTTAATATCGGCATAGTTAGGCCTTGCAAACGGGTTGAAGGATCCAGTAGCACGTAGGGTGTAGTTTGCTAGCCCTAGATGAGATGTTCCGGGGATCAACTTCATGTTGGTTTTTAGGCCTTGTCTAGGGTCGGTTTATTATCACCGTGCGTGGCTGCCAGTGCTCAATCACGCGTAGGATGTTCCGATTATGTGGTGAAAACCCTAAATCGTCGTAGGTCGTTTTAGCTTTATATTGATCAAGCAGGACCACCATGTGATCGTATACCTCATACGGATCATGGGTGGATCGGCTCCTTGAGCCGATTCACAGGACAACCTGAGAGCCGATCGAGGCTCGTATTTAATGTTTACGTGTATGCCATGCAGGAAACTAAGCGAAGCAAATCCATCACCTTCCTGACCAGGTATAGGTCAGGTGGCACGCCCTTGCACCAGCATCGGACGTGCGTGCTGAGGCTTTGCGGGCCGTCGCTCGAGGGACCAGGGCCAGCTGCAGTCCTGGGAGCCTCCCGGCTCTACTGTGTTGCCCGTCGCTGCTCGCCGGTGGGTTTCTGACCGCAACACGTACATAAGGTTTAAACTACTGCCTCCATCTATAAACACCCGTGAAACGTCGAATCCTGCTATCACCGCTGGTAAAATCAATGCTGATTTCCCTGGTCGAGGGATTTGCTGCGGATGATCCGCTATGGTAAAGCCAATGTCCTGTCCCGACCAATTTAGGTACTCAATTGTTGGTGGAGGCATCTTCTCTGCCATGAACACTTGACGCGAGATTACTTTCTGAGCCCTGTTAGACGGCCTAGCTTTCTGAATCATCGAGACCGCGCCATTGGTGTCGATATAAGGAGGTGGGTTTGGAGCCGCCGCTATTTGCAGATGTTGTCGATTTGCATCCGTAATCGCGGGAGGTGGTGGAAGGTGGATCTCACTCCTTGGCCCTTGAGGGTTTCGCTGTGCTACCTGCGCGTTAGCGTGCCCTGCATATATGTTCAACGCCTGGAAAGTTCGATAGTCCTTCTGTAGATGTCCTGACTTCCTCTTCCCACTTTTGTCGAGATAAAAGTGCATTTGGCATGGTCCGTTCATCATATCTTCGGGAGATATATATGGCCTTTGGAACCTTGGACCGCTATTTTGTCTGCTGGGACGGTAACCGTCCTTGTAGTCGCTTCGCTGCTCACCACTTTTTTTGATAATTATCTCGATTGTTTCCACTATTATTCCTCGAAATCCAGCCGATATCTGGCCAGGAGCATCATAATCTGAGAACTGTCGAGGAAATCGTCGCCTATTTTGAAAGTTTCAGCTGCGGTCCTCCTCAGGCGACCTGTGCCTTTTATTGTGAACAGCATCTTCTCCATCTGCCCACCGATTCGCTATCTCCATCAATGCTGATATTGTTTTTGGGTTGGTTCTTCCCAAATCTTCGACAAAGTCCTTCCTTCGAATACCAGCTACGAACGCATCTATTGCTCTTTCGTCGGATATGTTCTCTGCCGAGTTTTTGATTATGTTCCACCTCTGGATATACTTTCTCATTGGTTCGTCGTATTTTTGCCCGCATGCCCTCAACTCCTCCAATGATGCGGGTTTCTTGCACATGGATCGGAAATTCTTCACGAATATGTCCTCAAAGCTTTCCCAGCTGTCGATAGATCCTGGTTTATCCTTGATCGTGCGGCTCCACTCAGGTGTACTTAGATGCTCTGCATGGCTGTTGCTCTGGTTCCACCTATCAACTTTACCGTCTCGAGATAATCAACTAGCCAGTCCTCAGGATCTTGTAGGCCATCGAATTTTTTGAAATTATCGGGCAACTTAAATCCTGACGGAACTCGAGTTTTTTGGACTCGTCTCGTAAAGCACGGGAGTCCACACATATCCTCTTCATCAACTTCTGGTGAATGCCAATGTTCCCTTCTGTCCTGTCGTGCTCTATCCACCCTTGCTTGAGTCGCTGCATCTCTTGCCCCACTCGTTCTCGCGGGATCCTGTACTGCTGCAGTAGGTCGTGGACTATTTTGCCTTGCAGATCCTTCGGGAGGTGTAGTTGCGAATGTTGTTCCCATGGCTCCAACTCCTGCCATGGCCATGTTTACAACGCTTCTCTTGGATCGCCGGGAGGTGGCCTGGATGCGAGGATGAAAGCTTGCGTCGCCATGTCTCCAGCTTCTGGTGTTTTGGGAATGATATTCCCTCTCGTGTCGATTGACATAAAGGACATGTCGAGGTTTTGAACTAGATTCTCCCTATCAGCCTCGGGTATGTTTTGCAGCCGAGATCTTGCTCTGTTTCGAGCTGCTCTGTGACTATCTCCCGAAGTACCTGATTGTCGGCTCAACTCCGCTCTTCGTCTACTTGAAGCGGAAGCCGCGGCTTGCCTCCTATCTAGCTCAATTTTCTGTTTTTCGAGCTCCCGTCTAGTACGGGCAAGTCTATATTGGTATGCTTGTAACTCTTCAGGTGTCGTTGTTACAGTCACTGGCTCTGTGCCATCAATAGCTCTTGTAACTCTATCCCATACTGCCTGCGGAAATTGCACCATCTCTCGTGTTCCAGGTCCAATATATTTGGTCCCCAAACCTCGCGTGAGATCTGCAGGATCGACGTACGGATTTCCTGCGTTATCGAAGTTCTCTGATGTCTCCTCCTGTGGACGACTTGAATCTCCAATTGCATAGATTTGATGATATTTTGAGTTTTGATATTTGTCGGGATTGGTGACACCGTCATATAGATCGGCGAAGACCTCTGCAACAGCAATGGATCTGTCGATGAAGTTGAAGTTGTTTATGCTGTCTGAGTCGCTGCTTATATCAGAGTCCGCAGACGACTCGAAGGACATGTGTCGTCGAAGATCTTGGCGAGCTTTTCGCTTGCCACAGTGTTGATGAAGCGTGATGGCGAAATCTCTTCATCGCCAGTCTCGAAAGATGATGACGAGTCCGAAAAGTCGGAACCGACCGCTGATAATCCCGACGAGATCGGAACCTCGAGACGATACGATCCTTCCTTCTCGACGCGGAAGTGGAACCTTCCAAACGTCATCTCCATAGGCTTCTCCAGATACGCATATGCATCCAAACGGGAGGGCGGGTGAGGAAAAAAATCGACGAGATCAGTTTCGACCTGTTTACCTCTATCCATCGCGTTGCTTGCTACCGAAGAAGTCGACGATCTTGAACGTGCCATCGAGATCAGCTCCTTGTCGCCTCTAATTCCCACAGACGACGCCAATTGACAAGGGATTAACTTGTCAATGCCTACGGATTGTAGACTAGGGTTTAGTTGGAAGTAGAGGGCAAGTAGATCTCGAGGGTTTCAGCCGGAAAAGTACTCGACTGGCTATGAAAACTAGGGTTGCGCGAACAATGATTCGATCCTCTCTTTGTCCCTCGGCTCCCCCTTATATAGGAGGCGGAGTCGAGGGTTTTGTATTACACAAGTTTACAGATTCCGGGAGACTCTCTGAGTTCAACCCGTAAAGTTACAAACCTCTGCTTTCCTAATACAACTCTACCTTTCCTTAACAACTAATTGGGCTTCCGAACTTCATATTCTTCGACTAGTGGGCCTCCAGTAAACCCTGGGTACCATCTTCGGCAGGCCCACTAGGGATGCCTATGTCATATTGGTCCTTTACATGAGGAGGTATATGTGAAGCAACCCCCAGGGTTCGAGGACCCCCATTTTCCGGACCATGTCTTCAAGCTCAAAAAGGCCTATATGGTCTCAAACAAGCTCCTAGAGCTTGGTATGAGCATCTAAAGGAGTTGCTTGAAGACCGTGGTTTCGAAGTGGGGAAATCGATCCCACTCTTTTTACTAAAAAAGTCAATGGGGAGCTCTTCATATGCCAACTTTATGTAGATGACATCATATTTGGTTCAACTAACACAAAGTTCAATGATGAGTTTGCTAAGTTGATGACTAATAGGTTTGAGATGTCAATGATGGGTGAACTCAAGTACTTCCTCGGGTTCGGGATCAAGAAAATGCGACAAGGCACCTTCATCAATCAAGCAAAGTACCTCCAAGACATGCTCAAACGCTTCGACATGAAGGAGGCCCAGGGTATTGGAACCCCGATGCACCTTAAATGTCAACTCTCTCTTGATGAGACCGGCAAGGCGGTGGATCCCAAGCTCTACCATTCGATGATAGGTTTGCTTCTTTACCTTTGTGCTTCTCGTCCGGACATTATGTTAAGTGTCGGTATGTGTGCACGGTTTCAAGCAAGTCCAAAAGAAAGCCATATCATAGCGGTAAAGAGGATCTTTCGATATTTAGTTGATACCCCAAACTTCGGACTATGGTACCCAAGGGATACAAACTTCTCATCGGTTGGCTTCACCGACTCCGATTGGGCGGGAGACAAGGTTGATAGGAAGTCTACATCCGGAGCTTGTCACTTTCTTGGAAGATACTTGGTGTGTTGGTCCTCAAAGAAGCAAAATTGTGCCTCCGTCTCTACCGCGGAAGCCGAGTATGTTGCCGCGGCAAGTAGTTGTGCTCAAATCTTATGGATGAGGCAAACCTTGCGGGATTATGGTCTCGAGTATAGCAATGTTCCTCTTTTGTGTGACAATGAGAGCGCCATCAAGATCACCTACAATCCGGTTCTTCAAAGCACATTGAGATAAGGAACCACTTCATTCGGGACCACATTGCTCGCGGAGATATTGTTCTATCCTTCATTGGTACCAAGGAGCAATTGGCGGACATCTTCACAAAGCCCTTGGATGAGAAGCGTTTCATTGAATTGAGGCATGAGCTAAATATCATTGATCTGTCGAACTTCGCTTGACCGTCGTGCGCACATACCACTCTTTAGCTATATGTCTAGATGAAAAGCATGCATGAACATAGGGGGGGTGCGGTTTAAACTTATTGAGCTATCCCTCCCCCCATAATGCATAAAGAAATCCAAAACATATGCTATTTGTCAAATAAGTGACTAATGAGCTTCATGTTGAGTTGTAGCCGTGAGTCCTAGATACATCTACGCGACCTCACACTACTATAATCTTACATGGTGGCTTCGGCCACCAACCTCCTTCTTGAGGAGTTTTTGGTTATTCTTGTTTCTCTTTTACCTTCATGTGTTTTTCTTCTTTTGTCTTTGGTTCTTTTTCTCCATGTTCTTTGTGGGGGGTCTCATACAAGCTTTGTTTTCCTTCTTGGTTTTTGCAAGCTTGGTTTTGTATTCCTCACCGTCCTTGTTGATATGCTTCTTCCCTTTTTGGTGTTCCGATGCCAAAGGGGGAGAAGTTGTCTATTAGGACGGGTTTTTGCATGGGGTCTTTCGTGGTAGCCTATATTGGTCTTCATTGATTATGCTTTTGTTGGCTACATTAATCCTATGGAGGCACTTTGTGAGTTTGGGTATTCTCAAGGCAAAGGTATGACAAATCCACCCAAAGCTCTTTGCATGATCTTGTGTTGCCTCCATAGTGTGCATATGCTATATGAATATGTCATTTATACTTGTTGCATATGTGCATGGTTTGTGAAATCAATGGGGATTTGTTTTTTTTTAGATAAAAGGCCATAGAGGGCCCGACTTTAAATTAATAAAGCCAGCAAGGTTTAGATTCATACAAACTGCTGCGGCATACAGCTTAGCCAAGGAGTGCACACATCAAACGCAAACACAACGGGGGCGGCACCCCACATCAACCGCACAAAGAAGAACTAGCCAGATTACGCCGCTGGGCTTCAGCTTTGGCTTCTTGTTCTCACGGAGGCGTACAGCCTCCCTCAGCTCGCTTGTCAACCGTCCGAGATCCTCCCGATCTCCTGGTTTTGCCTTGACGCTCCGTAGCTGTAGGAAGATACACATTTTAAAAATCAGGTTAGCGGGGTCATTTAAGATTTTCCTTTCCATAGTAAGCTTATTCCGCACGGTCCAAAGGGCCCAAGATTGTGCGAGGAAGAGGGTCCATAGGAGTCTCCTGGCCCTCCCAGAGAAACCGGCTAGGATGGCGTGAAACTGTGGAAAGTTGGCTGGGCACCAGTTGCAACCCGAGAATGTTGCGCAGCCGCACTCCGTGCAAATCTTGCCATTGAGCAGGAGAAGAGGATGTGGGAGGAGTCCTCCGGGCGCCGCAAAGAGCGCACGCCCCCGAAGCCGGTCCATTTCTGCCGGCAACCAAGAGGCTGGAGGGGAGCCTGTCAAGGATGAGCAGCCAGGAAAAGATCTTGATCTTAAGCGGGACCCTAGCTTCCCACACGTCCTTATGGAAAGCAACCAACGCCCCTTGCGACAGCTTATAGTACATGGACTGAACGGAGTAGAGGCCAGAGGGGGAGAGGTGCCAAATCACCCTATCAAGAGCGTCTGAGAGCAAGAGAGGCTGTAGTTGGGAGATGAGGCGATTCCATTGATTCACACCCTCGGGATCCAAAGAGCGACGGAACCTGATGTGCGGGCCCCCGGAGCGCACGCAGAGGCTACTAATTGGTTTGTGTCCTCGCAAACAGCGAACAGATACGGAAACGAGTCTTTCAGAGGTTCGTGCCCTAACCACCAATCCGACCAGAAGCGAGTGCGGCGCCCGTCGCCGACCGCATGCTTTGCCCCGAGCTTGAAGAAGTGCTTAACCTTGTGGATACTCTTCTAGAACTGGGAGCCACCTTTGCCCGAGCCTGAAAAGAGATCGCTCGCATCCGGATACTTGGCTTTGATGATTTTGGACCAGATGGTGTCATCCTCATTGTATAATTTCCACACCCATTTAAGGAGCAACGCGATGTTCATCTTCCTCGTACTGAGGAGGCCCGAGGCCCCCATGGCCTTGGGACGACGTACGATGAGGCCGCTTAACCAAGTGGTACTTGCGATTTGCCCCAGTCCCTTCCCAAAAGAACTTAGAGCGATGAGAGTCGAAGCGGGCATGGATCCCCTCATGCAGTAGGAACATGCCCATCGCATAGATGGGCGTGTTGTCTAGGCAGGCATTGGAGAGAATTAGCCTCCCACCAGAAGTGAGTAACCTACTCATCCAAGGCTCGATGCGGTCAGCCAGCTTCCTGACCAGGAACAACCATTGTTCGAGGCGCAGTTTACGGTCAGAGATGGGCAAGCCAAGGTAGAGAAAAGGGAAGGACCCCAATTTGCAATTCAGCTTGTTGGCAATCCTGATCTGTTCGTCTCTAGGTTGGCCCATGACAATGACTTCGCTCTTGTGGTAGTTAATCTTGAGGCCGGACATGTCTTCGAAGCACATGAGAAGGAACTTGAGGTTGGCAATATCTTCCTCCGTGTTTTGTACCAAGATGAGGGTGTCGTCCGCGTACTGGAGGTGGGAAAAGCCTCCGGGAAGTAAGTGAGGGACTACTCCGTGGATGTGACCCGCTGAGCCAGCAGCTGTGAGGATGCCGGACAGCGCCTCCCCTATGAGGTTGAACAGCAGCGGTGAGAGAGGGTCCCCTTGACGCACTCCCCGCTTGTTTCTAAAGTACGGGCCGATGACACCATTGATGGAGATCGCAGTCTGGCCACCCGACACCAACTGCAAGATTCTGTGAATGTAGCCCTGGTCAAAGCCTTTGGCGCGGAGCACTTCCTCTAGGAAGCCCCAGTTGACCCTGTCGTAAGCTTTCTCGAAGTCGAGTTTAAGCAGGATCCCTCCTAACTTCTTGACCCGCAGTTCGTGAACAATCTCAATCAAGGCGAGAGGCCCTTCCAGAATGTTCCTTCCCCGGATGAACGCCGTCTGGAAGGGGCTTATAATTTTATTGGCGACAGGATCAAGCCTGGACGCGTACGCTTTGGAGATAATCTTGAACACCACGTTGATGAGAGCAATTGGGCGGAACTGGGACACCAAGTCAGCACCGGGTACTTTGGGGATGAGCGCTAGGATCCCGAAGTTGAGTCTTGAGATGTCAATGTGCCCCAGCACAAAATCGTTAAGGATGTGAAGGACTCCAAGTTTTAGCCAAGGCCACATGCGCTTGAAGAAGATAGGAGGGAAGCCGTCTGGGCCCGGAGCCGTGTTGGATTTCATGTCAGCGACGATAGCCTCAAGTTCCTTCTCCGAGAAGGTTAACATGAGGTGCTCATTATCAGAATCCGACACCTTCGCTGCCTCTCCCCAGAGGTTCGGGGCCACGGAGCACACCCTCTCAGACGAGGAACCCAAAAGGTCGCGGTAGAAGTCATAAATCACCTGTTGGATGATAGTGGGATCCGAGGTGGGGCCAGAAGGAGTGACAATAGAGGAGATAGTGCACTTGCGTCTCCTACCATTGGCCACGGCGTGAAAATAGGCTGTGTTGGCGTCCCCCTGGAGCGCCCACTTTGTCCTGCCCCTTTGTTGCCAGTAATCCTCTTCCTCGCGGACAATGTGGAGGAGCTGGTCTTCGAGAGAATAGCGTTCAGCCCATTCCTCTTCTTCAAGACCCAGAGAGTCTGCTCTAGCATCAAGCTGTTCGATCTGAGCTAGGAGCGCCGCTTTTTCTCTTTTCGTGGCCGCTCCCTGGTTACGGCACCAACCGCGGAGGAACTGTCTGAGCCCCGAGCTCATGAAGTTCCACCAGTCAACAATGTCTCTGCCCCTAGCTCGAGAGGCCAGATCAATCCAACGTTGAGAAAGCATAGGGCGGAAATCAGGTCTCTCAAACCACCCGGATTCGAAGAAGAACCTATTGGTGCGAGGCGGGAGCCCGTCTCCAGAGTCAAACACCAAGGGGGTATGATCGGACCCCAGGTTGGTTTCAGCCACAAGGGAGCACAGAGGGAAGAGCGCCTCGAGCTCGGGGGAGATGAACACCCTGTCCAACACCGAGCGGACCGGGTTAAGCTGTCGGTTCGTCCAGGTATACCTCGCCCCAGTGCGAGGAATTTCACGGAGGGCCCAAGATGCCACGTGCTCATTGAAGAGATCGATAAGGGGCCAGTTGAGATTGTCGTTGTTTTTATCCTCCGCTGAGCGGATGAGGTTGAAGTCGCCCCCAAGAAGCAGCGGGCGCGTGGCGCGGCCCACCTTTTCCGAAATTTCTTCCAGGAAGGAGCGGGATCGACTGTGATCAGCTGGGCCGTAAATGGCAACCACCTCAAAGATGCGTTTGGAAGCTCTGTGAAGGACGGACGTGCTGATGAAAAATTGGCCCATGTCAACTTCGCCCACCTCGAAGGAGCTGTCTCTAACACCAATGAGCATTCCCCCTGAGTGCCCATTAGCCGGGAGCCAATGCCAGAAGAACCTATCTCCCGCTTCGAGGCTGCTGAGTTCGGCGTCAGAGAAATCTTGCTTGATCGTTTCTTGGAGAAGGACTACATCAATCTTATGCTCGCGGAGGTAATCCTTGAGCAGAGTACGGCGCCCCTTGCGCCCAAACCCTCTGATATTCCAAATGAGGCACTTCATTGGGAAACTATTGATAAAGCCCGTGCTCGGCGGGTGAGGGGTCTCGAGCCCACAGTGGGCTGCTGTTTCTTTTTGTACACCCGAGGCTTCTTCTTGGGCGCAGAGGCCGGGTCCGGAACCGGATCAGTGGCACCGTTCTCCTCCAACACAGGCCCTTCCTGTGTTGTGGCGGCCCTTCTCTCCTGAGCCTCTTTCTCCTTGGCGGCCTCCAGCTCAGCCCTAAACCTGGCTGCCGCCAGGTCAGCTTGAGCTAGCTCTTTTGCTTGAATAAGGGATATGATTTCCTCGGGGGCCCCTGCCGCGGAGGGGAAAATGACGCAGCTGTCTTGGGCCACTTTCAGAAGTTTTTGCGCCGGCAAATCTTGGAGAGCAGTGAAGGCTGAAAGGGAGGGGGGGGAGGTGGGGTGGGTACCTGGGGTGCTTGAGGATGGCGCATCCTTGTCGTTGGCGAGGCGCATCTCCCGATCCAGCACCGAGCCCTCCGTGAGGCCCGCTCCCCTTGCGCTTTTGCGTTGTGCTTCAGACGGAGTAGCGCCCTTGCTTCTTGGTGCCCGAGTAACGAGCGCTCCCAGCGCCGGAATGGGATCTTCGTCCGCCAGAGGTAGCACAGAGGAATTGTCCTGGATGGCCGGAGCTAGGTGGAGGCCCAGAGCAGAGGGAGAGCCTTCTTTCACCTCCTCGTTTGGCTCAAACTGAAGCTGAGTGGCGAAAGCCAGTTCCTTGGCAAGAATCCTGGAGGGGCGGTCTTGGTTGCTCTTGCTTCTCCTTTCCCGCGCGCGGCGCTCCTCCGAGGTGTCCGAGGTCGCCGAGGGCGGGCTCTGCCACCCAATGTTCCTCCTGTCCTCCTCGCCAAGCTTCAGCACTTTTCCTGGAGTCACGTAAGGCGTTTCCTCCTTGTTAGAATCACCTGGCGACAGGACAGAGGGGGAGAGGCGCTCGGTCTCGTCCATGGGAGGAGGGAGTTGAGGTGTCGACGCAGACGCGTTCACGATCTTGGCCATGATGGGGAAGATGTCGCCCTTCTCGGTGAGGTTGGAGCCATATTGAGAAAAGGCCGAAGCAGGCAGGAGTGCTTGAGGGGGGGCGTCTTGGCCAGCAGCAGGCACAGATCTGTAGGCGGGGCCGGACTTGTTCCCAACCGGAGCCGAGAGCGAGGAGAGACGTTCCTTGTGTGGGTGGTGCCCCCTGCGGCCGTCCCATCTGTCCTCGTCGGTTTCCTCCAAGTCCTCATCCTTGTCCTCGTCCCTATCTTTGCTGAGAGAGGGTGGCGGTGCGTGGGGCGGGGAACTGTCGGCCAAGGCGACCTCTGGAACCACCTGGATCTTGAAGCCCTCCATGTTGACGAAGATCGTAACGGAGCTTGGCATGCGAGCAGGATCACGGCAGCCGAAGGACATGCGGATGGGGTTAGAGGGATGGGACAGCGAATCCGCGTCCACCCCGATGGGACGCCCAATCTCTCTGGTGCTCATGAGGAGTCTGTCAGCATGTCTGAGAGGCGGAGGGACCCCGTGGAGGCGGACCCAAGTCTCCTGGAGGCGCTCCGAGGCAGTGGGGTCGCCCGTGGGAACCGTGACGATAGCCTTGATCTTGCACGCAGGGAGGGTAATGCCTCCGCCCCGGATCGCCATGCGAAGGCTTTCTTTGGAAGGGAAAACCACGGAGAAGTCGGACTCGTTGATCTTGCAGACTTGCCAGGTCCAGGTTTCATCCACCAGGTCCTTAAGTTCTTCTTCTAACTGTTCCTCGCTCAAGCTGCCATTCTCAAGAATGATAAGAGCAGCATTGGCAACGGGCTGATAGAGCTCTTCCTCCGGAACCTCACAGCAGAAAAACCCTTGTTGCTGACCGCCAAAACCCGCCCAGAATGGGTCAGGCCCTTTGGAGAATAGCGCGCACATCGCCGTGGTATGGCCCGATTTGTTGCATTTGACACAGAAAGCTTCAGCCTTACACTCTGATTGCATGTGACCTTGGTTCCCACAATTGTAACAAGTGATGCGAGCCGCGTCCGCCCCAACGGAGGCAGCGGAGTTCGCCGCGGGGGCACTCGAGCCCGGGAGGGAGGATCCCGCACCATGCTGGGACCGCGCCGCCCTGGAAGCGTACTTCTTGTGCGCTCCCCGACCCTGGTCGCGCCCTCGCGGTGCCGGGGGAGGAGGAGGAGGGCGGGGAGGGTGCTGGTCGTCCCCTTGACGCCAGCCAGAGGAGTTTTCTCGGTCGCGGTCGTAGAGGCGTTGCTGGCGGTGTTGCTCCGATTGTTCTTTCTCGAGCCGCTGACGAAGCTCGAGCTCGCGGTCCCTGGGGTGCCCGCCGTCCATGTCGGCATGCGGGCGCTTGTTGCGGTTGGAACGGTCGCGGTCCCGGTCACGGTCCATGGTCATCACGCGTCGACGAGAGTCGCCGGAGAAGGGGTCGGTGGAGCGAGGAAGGAGCTTGGCGTGTTTGCGGTTGCGGCGGATGTCTCGGGGAGGCGCGGGAACCCTAAGTCTGGATCTAGGGTTCCGGCGAGGGATCCACGACCACTTAAAAGCGGCGGCTGCGGGGTAAAACCGTCCGAGGGAACCCTATCCCCGGAACTTTCCATCGAGGCCGTCACACTTTGCCCCTGTGCCACGTGGCGCGCATCCGGGCAAAGGAGGGTCGAGGCAGGCCGCGCCCTTCCAGGCCCGTCCTGGGTTGGGCCGCCACGGCCCAAAGGGACCAGATCCCCCAGGCCCACCAGGGGAGCGGGCGGACCGCACGCAAACCCTAGCCCCGGCGACCCCACGTCAGCCGGCGGCGGAGAGGGGGCGGCGGCCGGCAGCGGAACCACCAGATCTCCCACGAGCACTCCGCTCAGGTGAGGATGCAGGGGACGTTCCGTGCCGGAGGACGTGCAGATCTGGACTCCCGTACTCCCACGCGACGGGAGCGGAGGGAACACCTCGGGGCCGCATGCCGGAGGTGCGGAGCTCGCCGGAGCAGGTGCTGAGGGCTCCGGACGCGAAGAGGAGCGGGGAGCTCCCGCGCCGGCGAGGTCGAGGAAGGAGGCGAGCGTCACCGGGGGAGGAGAGGGGGAGAGGGGCGGGGACGGTGAAGGGGTCACCTGCGGGGCGGAGGGGTCTTCTTCATCGGAGGCTTCGTCTTCGAGGGCGGCGAGCACGGCGAAACGATTCCGAGCATGCCGCGGTGCGAGCATCCCTGTGCGCCGGCTACGGTGGCGCTCAGCCTGGCGCCGGTGGCGTCGGGTGGCGACGGCCCCTCCGTCGCCTCCGCTGTCGCCCGAGTCGCAGGGAGCGTCTAGCCGTTAGACACATCCGAGTCAAATTCTTCCAGCAGAGTCAGATTGAGACGTGGTATTTCTTGCGCTCCAATGGGGATTTTTTTCTCTAGGATGTGTGTATATGTATTCAAATGCATATTCCAATTATGCACACGTCTAGGGGGAGCTCCGTCTAGCTTTTGCAAATCTAGGAACCTTATCATAATATCTTATGCCATTGCAAATTCTTGTGTTGTCATAAAACACCAAAAAGGGGGAGATTGAAAGAGCAAAGTCTATACTCCATGTTTTGTGTGTTTGATAACAACACTTGAATGAATATCACCGTGTACAAAGATTGTGTTTGATAGATTTGCAAGTGCACGGTGACCTCGCTGAACACGTCATGATCGAAGGACTGAAGCGTAGCTTATAGGTTTTCTGGTTTTGTGTGAGCATCGTGAGGTAACATGGCTGGAGAGGAAAAGAGGATAAAAGCTGTCACTGCATGACTGGTACTACCGGTACCAGGAGCGGTAGTAGTACCGCCCTGCAGTACCGCTCTGGAAAAATCGCGTTGAAAAACTTACAGAGAGGGTTACGGTACCTCTATGGTACCATGGGAGGTAGTACCGCTCCAAGCGGTAGTACCGCTTTGGTACCGCTTAGGTACCGTAACTCTGCCCAAAACTTACAGAGACCATTGCGGTACCAAAGAGGTACCGCAATCGGTACTACTGCTGTAAGTCCACGTGGAAGCATCTGTGAGGCATTTCGAGTCTAGAGCGGTACTACCGTTTGCCAAAGCGGTAGTACCGGTCGCACGGCGACAGCACATAACGGTTGGATTTTGGGGGCCCCTATATAAAGGCACCTTCTTCCCCAGCTCATTTTTAGATCTTCTCTCTCCCCTCCATTGTTGCTGAGCTTAAACCTTGAGGATCTCCCCAACCATCCAACCAATCTTGCCCAAACTTTGAGGAGTGGTGGAGGAGGCCCCGATCTATAGTTCTACCAGGAGAGATTTCGCGAATCCTTGTTAGTCCTTAGTGGATCTTGGTGTTAGGGTTCCTATGGTGGGATCTTGGAAGAAGTGCTCCTATGGAGGTTAGCTTGGAGTTGTGCTAGCTCCATAGGGTGTTGGGAGCCTCCTAGTGTTGTGGTGCTCGCCCCAACCTTGTGAAGGAACCACTGCCTCGATCGGTGCCTTAGTGTTGAAGGGGGAGCCCCTTTGTGGAGCTCTCTGGAGGAAGAAGGTGAGGCCTTCCTTCGTGGTGTGGCCGCCTAGCCTCTTGTGTGAGGCTAGAACCTCCTCAACACAGATGTACTCCCTTTTGTGGGAGGAACTGTGGGAAACAAACCTCGTCTCGTCTCCGCGCCCCCCGGTTGTCCCGCTCCCTAACTATGTTATTATGCTTGGTTCCTTTGCTTGTTGCACTAGCCTAGGATCATGCTAGGAACATCACCATCACTAAAGCTATCACCTTTACCTTTCGCATCGCCTAAAATCTGAAAAAGACTTAAAATTTGTGTAGCGTTCATTCACGCCCCCCCTCTTGTTTGCTATGATCCGTTCAATAGTTCATAATTGTTAGAGGGGTGACAAATAATGCATTTGCCGAAATCCCACAAATATGTATGCCTCATGTTCACACCAAAATTATACCACTTTTGGGACATCTAAAATTACTAAAACTATATCCCAAACTATATTCCCTAAAAGAAAAGGAATGCTAAATAAAGTTGATAATTGTTAGAGGGGTGATAAATAATTAATTCACCAAAATCCCACAAATATGTATGCCTCATGTTTATACCAAAATTATACCACTTTTGAGACGTTTCAAATAACCAAAACAATATCCCAAACTATATTCCCTAAAAGAAAAGTAATGCATAAAAGTGTTTATAATTTTTAGCGCGTGATAAATAATATAGAAAACCAAACTTGTTGAATCTGGTGGCAAACTGGGTATTTAGCATACATAGAGGATGCAAGCTAGCCACCGACAGAGAGAGAGAGGGTGGTGGCCCCGATCAGAGAGAGAGATGGGTTATCCTACCCGTTAGATCATACGATCAACGGTCGGTGGACACGATCCGCGTGACAAGGGCTAGACCAATCAGGGCAAGGTTGGGCGTCCCCTGTGAGAATTTGTGAAGGGAGAGGGCAAAACTGAGTAGTATCAAGAAATCAAGGGTACGTGAGTAGTAAACAGACTAAGGGATTCAAATATAAGATTTAAAAAATGGAAAATGCGTGTTGTACAATGAAACCCATCTTGGCCTACCTCAAACTATTTGCAATACAAATATACATGAGTGTGAAAATTGTGGCCTCATTCAGACAAAGTATGTTTTGGGGAAATCTGTTTTGGGAAGGGCTTATTGTGGAAAGTCATGCAGCTTCATAGCTACTAGGTGATTTGAGAAGTGACAATTTATGGTAGAACTTGATTTATCTATTATTGTTATGGTTCCCAACGTGGCAGGTCGCGTAAGAAGACTCCATGAGTAAGTGCCACTATGGTTTATTTTTGCGCATGAAATAACTCAGTTAGATAGCTTAATCCCATTTGTTGACTCTCTGTTGATCGGCCACTTGAGGGTAAAACTGAGTATATTGCACTAACCAGTATTAGCACTCAAGGAGAAAACTGAGCACACAAAAAATTCTAGTATAAGACTCGAGGGTATACCTGAGTATATCTAAATTTCAAGAGTTAGACTCGAGGACGCGTGTTGCGGTGCAGAAGTGGAAGACGTGCAATTGTTGATGCGTAGGATGCGGGTCGTGGTGCAGAAGTTGAAGACGTGCAATCGTGGACGCGTGTCCCAGTGCAGAAGTCGAAGATGTGCAACCGTGCACGCGTAGGACGCGGGTCGCATTTAGGACCCCTCGCTTTTATAGATGCCTCTCCCTGTTCGCCTCCTCGCACTATCTCACTGTCACTCTCACTCCCTCATGCAACACCGCCTCTCACGTCCCATCATCTTCTCCAAAGAATAAAACCCTCTCCCTCTCCTCTGTCGGCGATGGACAAGGAGAATGCGAATCCGTCCTCCATCCTCGACACCATCCCCTCTAAGCACGGCGCCTCCATCTTCGATGTCGTCCCTTCTACGGTCGTCGCCGCTGCCGGTGCATTGGCGGCTCCCGCCGGTGCATCGGAGGCTGCCACCGGTGGCGGTCAGATCCCGCCAGAATGGGACCGCTACGAGAAGGTGTCGTACAACTGTCCGGCGAACTCCTACGACACCTGCATGAAAGACCCTTGGAACGAGGTAACTAGGTTTCCTTCCTTGTTGTTCCCCTTCCCTTCCTTTTTCAACCCTATTTTTGCTGGTTCCCTAGTAACTATTAGTGTCGATCTGTAGGTAGGATGAGTTTAATATCCGCGCCGATTTTATTCCATTTTGATTTGATCCCTTCTTGATTTATGCAAGTAATTGTGGGGACCCCGGACTAACTGTCCGAAATACCCTGTTATGTATACAGTTCACGTTCCCATGATCAGTGTGCCGTGAACACATAACCGAACTGATATCAAATTTCATCATCCTTTACAAAACGGAATAAGAAAAAATTACAATAAGGTCACATGACCCATCTTTACAAGATAGCCTCGAAGGGCCTAATCTAAACATCAGAGTAGCAGAATCACTTCAGCAGCGCGGAGTCCAAGTCATCCGCCTTAACCCTACAAGCAAGCGAGCGGGAAGACGTTCCTAGCTCGCATAGACGTCGTCAACTCCTTCTTCATATGTCGAAGTCCTCCGAGGTCCGGCCAAGTAAATAGCCGGGGACAAAGCCGTGAGTACATTTTGAATTGTACTCGCAAACCATTTACAAGTAACTTAACAAAGAGAACGAGGTACCGAGGTCTAACTAGGGGATCAAGAGGGAATGACCACTTATGTAACAAGAATATGTTATGTAGACGAGAAGAAGTGTTTTAGTGGAGTTAGCATCTCAACTTCATGGGTGAAGGAGATGAGAGAATATATCTAAGATATCACTACTTGACTCAATTTAGGAAGATCTTTCACGACATAAACACTTAGGAAGGGTAGACCCAATTTTTATCAATTCCTTTCCGACCACCTCATTGTGGTCATTAACCATTTTTTTTTAGTACTCCAAGTACTTCAACACAAATCCCGTATCGTTCCTTTGTCAAACATTTTCATAAACAAAACACATCAGGCTAAGCAACAGCCAATCCAACCGTCCATGACCGCGGACACGGCTATTCGAATAGATTTAACTCTGCAGAGTTTGCGCACTTTACCCACAAGATGCGATAAATCCGCCGGGATCATCCCCGGGCCATCATACGAAAGTATGTGGGTATCGGATAACCGAGTCGAAGCCTTTCGCCCATTCTAATTAGCAAGAGGTCCTACCCTATGGAGTATGTACCTCCCCGGCACCGTGGCAGCTCACCTCCTTTTGAGCGTGGCTCCACCGCCAAGCCGGGAGACCCATAGTGTCTTCCGGACGGGTCAGCCCCGAAGGCCTCCCGTTATACTATTGTCCCAACCTCGACAATCCGGACTCGGGGGTATCCGTACCCTTGTATAGTTATGCGGTGCCTCATGCTAAAGAGAACGAACGTCGAGCTAAGCCCCGTGCCCATGTTGGAGTAATGTGGTTGCGCTAGTTTGTTGTCATGGGTGAGTACTTAGGCGCCAAAGTTTTCGTAATATCCCAACCACTTTCTCATCCCCATCATTTTTACCAAATCCTTTCCTTTCTCAAATTCTCACTTGGGCATAACATTATACCCAAGGTTTTAACAAAAACTTTTACAACAAGGTAAAACCTTGAGGGTTTTCCCAACCTAAAGTTTATGTGTGACTAAGATGTATAATAGCATAATGATTGCCATCATAACATAAAGGGGTGTCAAGGTCATCCATACTCCAACTGAGCATGAATGGAGATGATCAAAAAGTAGAGCAATTTTAATGATATAACCCCAAGTGTTTACTAGAATTAGGGTGTCAAAAAGGTGGAAAATGTGATTCACATACTTAGAGTAAGTACGCAAAATGTCGAGAGGGAACATTACACACTTGATGGCAAGTATGTAAAAGAGTCAGATTAAGCAAACCCACGGAGACGCAAGAAATCAAGAGACCAAGGGTAGAAAGATCTCAACCAAGAACATAGATAGAAGGGTTCAAAGTAAATGGCTTGCCTTGGTTGGCTTATTTGTCCCTGGACTTCTTCAAATCCATCAAAAGAATTCCAACAATATAAATAAAATCCTCGTCTGAACCACTTCTTCTTCTCCGGAATTGTTCGCATCTATCGCCGGAAAATATAAGAGGAAAACAATCAACACATTGCACCAACAAAACAAACATGCAACAATCAACAATCAATAGCTAACCACTCTACTAAGGGATAACATACCAAGGACTTATAGTTATTTTTAAAAACAACTTTTGAAAAGGAAACCAATTTATTTTACTTAACAAAGGTATGAGAGTATCAAAAATAAGCAAATGCCTCTATGAGTATTACCAAGGCACAAGTTAAATACCCCTGGTAGATAACACCACCAAGGATACAAGTGAATCGGTTTGGCTCAAAAACATCCATCTTTTATTTTCAAACATTTTTGGAAAGGCACAAATCATTTTTCCTATTTTATTTTGCTTGCACAAATACTACCAATTACTAGGAAGTAAACAATATGCCACACCATTTTGAAATCTCAAGTTAAACAATGGAACTTGGTTTAGTCTCGGAAGGTTTTGTTTGGCAAGAATAAAACATAGGTTGGCTATTTTTAAAACAAAGTGATGGCAAGGTTTTGAATAACTCAAAGGGATTTTCAAAACATCATTGCATGTGACACACATATACTTGCAAACAGAGACAAAATTTCATTAACAGAGACTAACAGTATTTTTCCTAGATGGCCAGTAACAAAACAAGGTCAACACAATTGGATTCATCCAAAAATATTAATCCTCTAATTTTTAAAATTACAAACACTAAACAGAATGCAGTGATCATGTTTAATGCACTAAAATTCGTACAAAAATCCTAAAAATAAGGGACCAGCGGCATTTGAAAGATATTGAAATTTCTGATCCAAAGAAATTTGTTTCACTCGATTTGGGTTTGTAGATCTTGAGTTATTCACATTTTAGTGCCACTGGTTTTTAACACAAAATAACGAGATATTTCAAA
This sequence comes from Lolium rigidum, assembly GCF_022539505.1. Taxonomy (NCBI): domain Eukaryota; kingdom Viridiplantae; phylum Streptophyta; class Magnoliopsida; order Poales; family Poaceae; genus Lolium; species Lolium rigidum. Next base: position 355,842,261 of record NC_061514.1, read on the forward strand.
ATGTTAAACGAGCTGCCGGGCGGGAAAACACCTGGGCCGTGCGAATTTGAAACATGGGCTGGCCCAAGAGAGAATTCCAGGTGGAGGTGAGGGAAAAAAATAAGGAAAAAGAAAGGGAAGAGAGGGGCCCGGGTGGGCCAGGTGCATGGGCCGACGTGGCCACATGCCCATGCACCCGCACGTCCAGGGGTTCGGACGGCCAGACGCCCTCGTCTTCCTCCAGCGAGCGGACGGGGAAAGAGAGCAGGGGCGGCCGGCGCTTACCGGCGGCGAGCGGGGTTCGACGGCGGGGGCTGGGCGGGTAGCGGCGGGTCGAGGGAGCCCCAAGGCGCGCTCGGCGGCGATCTTCTCCTCCGCGGATGCTCCTCCCGGCGTCGTTTCCTCGCAGCGGTTCCCGGCAAAACAGCGTCGGCGGCGGCTCCGGCGGACCTGGAGGGCAACGGAGGGAAGGGTTAGGGCCAGAAGAGGTAGGGGAAGAGGTTGAAACAGAAAGGGAGCGACGAGAACGACGGGGGCGACGTCCACTTCGCCCGTTTTCTTGACGGTGACCACGGCAGAGAAGGGTTCTCCTCGTCGAGCGAGAGGGAGAGAGCAGCGCCACAGCGTTTTGGTGGCAAGGAGATGAGAGTGGCGAGGTGTGGCGGAGTGAGAAGAGCTCGGGCGGGTTTTATAGCCAAGGACGGGCTCACCGTGGACAAGGTGCACACGGCATGGCGTGGTGATCACGTCGGGCGAGCACGAGTGAGGATGCTGTGGGGCAGAGATGGCCTCGGGAGTGTGCGCATCGGGGAAGGGGATGCCAGGGCACCATCATGGCGCAGTCTTGGGAGAAAACATGGCCTGCTGCTCTCTAACCAAAACTTGGTGACCACGTCCATGGCAAGCTCGGGCAGGGGTGCTGGGGGCGTTGGGGCACGAGGGAGAGACATTGATGGGCTCCAGGAATCCGGGGAGGGGTACTAGACATGATTAAAGGTGCGGGGGCAGCCCTAAGTCGTTTTGTCAAAGCCTATGTCATTTAGGGCATTGGGAAGGGAAAGGGAGGAGCTAGGCTAGCTAGAGATGCTCCAATGATGTCCTGTGGTGTGAGAGGGCTGGTGAGGGAAGCTTGGTAGGGGTGCAGGTCGTGGTTCCCGGATTTGACTAAGAGAGGAGGAAGGGAGAGAGAAGGAAGTGATGGCAAATATTGCCTTACAAAACATGGCCGGCTCCAATTCTCTCATGAAGGATGAATGACCAAGGAGATCAAGCATGGGGGTTGTCGTTGGTGGTTTCATGTCGTGGAGGGATGCTCAATTAAAGTAGAGAGGGAGAGAAAATAAGGGAGAGATAGTGCATGGAGGGATGGCATGGCATGGCCGGCCACTTCCCTAGTGTCATGCAAAGGTTGTTCACCACTTGATCATTTGGACAATAGTTTTGTTTGGATGGCCAACAAAATGGAGGGTGTGGTGAAGACTAGAAAGATCTTTAGGAGAAAAGGGAGGGAAATGGGCATTAATGCCATAGTTGATCAAATGAACAACTAACAAGGTTATGGGTAGGTAGATGGAGGTGATTTGATGCTATATGGATCAGAGAGGTGCTATTGATATTTCAAAAAAAAATCATTTATCTTTGAGTTCATTGTGTAGGTAATTGAATCACCTCAATTGTCTATGGACAATTGGAAAGGAATTCAATTGAAAAGGAGTTGAAATATAAAGAGGAGCTAGATAGAAAATAGGTCTTTGAAAAGCTCTTCTCACCTTATTAAACAAGGTGTATTTTCTTAAATAAAACAAATGGAACCAAGAGAATAATAGAAATTATTTTTGGGTGGGAGATAAGGTGATATGAGATACCACACACATTTCCCATTTTATTTGAGAAAATCATTTGGAAAGCTTTGATAAAACTAGAAGTGGCTTTGTAGTGAAAATTGGAGAAGAAGCTTAAATAGGATTTTTGGTAAATAAAATATTTTGGAAGTGATCTCAAGGGTAGAGGGTGGCTACATAATGTAGCTACAATCTTCACTCTTGGTTTTGTGAAGGTTTACAATTGGATTAAAATAAAAACAAGAGGTAAAAGAGGAAGAAGTGATCTAGTGCTGAAATAGTGGATATGGTAGAAAATCAAGTGAAAATAAGAGTTGTGGGGGTAGTTTGGGACATGCAAGACGTGAAAGTGGTATAGGATGTTGCATAGATGAGATCCATGCATTAAGGTCACCTAATAACAATTATGGGTGGTTAGATATCAACTGCCAAAGTTAGAACTTTTTAAGCCTGCCAAAAACAGGTTTTTGACTAAGGTATAGGAGAAGGAAGTAATAAAGGGGTAGATGATCCAAGACTTGAATCAAGGATGGGGTGAGTTGTATTATACCCCAAAGAGAAATTTGAAGTGGGCACACTCATGTTGCCATGAGGAGAAAAGTTTGATGTGCTGAAAAAGGAGAACAACCTTTCCTAGGCCACACAAGAGTTTTATTAGGTGAGTTGTTTGTCTGACCACTAGAGGTGCTGTGCTTTGGGGTAGCTCAAGACAAAACTCAACAAGCGAATCAAGACAATTCATCTACCAACAGATCAAGGCAATTCATCATAACAAACAGATCAAGGCAATTCATCTTAATTAGTCTATAGAAAAAGTTTTTGTTCCCCCTAATTTTTGCACTTTGGATAATTAAACAAGTTTGCAAAAGTTGGGGTGTTACAGCTCTTCCACCCTTAAAATAATCTCGTCCCGAGATTACTAAGCGTAGAACTAGAGGGGTTGTAAAGTTTAACTAAAGTTAGACTCCATTCTTCTATAGACACAAAGTTGTCGAGGAGGTCGTTTCTTCATCTTCTAGGAGACATGATGGATTTCTGCCGATGGCGAGCTTCATGAAGAGGTTGATTACTCCATGCAGGTGTTGGATCTGTAGCTTCTTAACGATCCTAGCGGGGTTTCATGATTTCTAGGAGAGTTTGTCAGCTCCAATTTTTAGTGGAAGACGAAGTCTTCCACCCTTAAGATTTTTCATTGGGCTTTTGAAAAAAACTCAGAGCTTCTGCCTTGTAGTCCTGTCTGGGGCTTCTGAAGAAGTCGTCGATCTTCCGTATTTAGTTGAAGAATCTTCAGGAGGCGATGTGTAGTCCACGACTTCAAGAGGCACTCACGGTGTTTACTAGACCATATAACGCGCGGTAAGTTAGTAAGTCGATGAAGCGCCTGGTAGGTCTCCATATGAAGCAGTAGTTAAGGTCGTCGAAGAAAATCTTGAGGGTCGGTGCTGACTCATACCAGTTAAGAAGTGTGCGGTTAAATTACACCTATTCTTGAGTCTTGAGGTATCTTCATGAGCTTCACTTGATGAGGACCAGATGAACCACATGATGTAGCTTGGCTTTGACGCTATTGTCCTCTCAGCTTGTTAGACGGTGTGTTAGAGGGTAGTTTCAAAAAGTTATACTTGAAGTTAGCGCGATTATACTCCAAGGTTAGACAAAGTTAGTATTTTATCGACGAGGTTGGTGAGGTGAAAACATATTAGGGAGGCTTTCTAAGCTAGGTTATCACACCAAGAGTGTTTTTCAAATCAAAACAATCATACACACAACAAATAGATAAAAACACTCAAGGCAGCACACTAGAAAACAACAAGCAATCATCACACCAGACAAGGCACTCTAAGCATCTAGGGATGCCTAATACGCAGGGGTAGCTCAATCAAAGCGATTGAGTTTGTCCTATCCATCCTATTGGTTTGGGGCTGGTCACATATGTTGGCGTCTTCAGCTTGTTGACATCGTCTTCAACAAGGATTCTTGAAGCAGAGGGTGGTGATGCGGCCTGGTGTTGAGTCGTCGATGTTGAGGTAGAGGATAAAACTGTGTAGTCTTCTTGCTCAACATCCCAGGGACGTGAGGTCTTCGAAGGGGTAGCTATTGAGGTACTCCCGAAGTCGAGATCTTCTCATGGCTGGCCTAAAAATTACTAGTCAAGAAACTAAGGACTTGATCCCTGACGACTGCAAAAGTGCAAGTCCACGGAGGAACAAGGTCAGCTCCTTGACAGACTTTGGTGTTAACCAAGACATGATGTTATTATCCCTTTATGTGCACGACTAAATCGGCATCCAATCTTCAATAACTCGTCGTGGGAGATTCATGAGTCTTCATGAGGGAGTGATTCATTCTTGAGTTCGAGTCTCCGGTCTGAGTTGGGGACATCGTCTGATATGTAGGTTTGAAGTGGATGAGACAATAGAGTAAGACTTTTCAAACCTTTTTATAAAGCGGAGAGATAAGAATTTAGAAGTTTTGAAGAAACAAGAGGAGTAGAAGCTATGCTTCCGACTAAAGAAAGAATTGGTTTCATAAATAGTTTTGTCCAAGTAATTATTTCCTAACTAACGTCCATGCTAACTAAGGTCTCCTACAGTCAGGATGGCTCGATACCAGCTACTGTGGGGACCCCGGACTAAGCGTCCGAAATACCCTGTTATGTATACGAGTTCACGTTCCCATGATCGGTGTGCCGTGAACACATAGCCGAACCGATATCAAATTTCATCATCCTTTACAAAACGGAATAAGAAAAAATTACAATAAGGTCACATGACCCATCTTTACAAGATAGCCTCGAAGGGCCTAATCTAAACATCAGAGTAGCAGAATCACTTCAGCAGCGCGGAGTCCAAGTCATCTGCCTTAACCCTACAGGCAACTGACTGGGAAGACGTTCCTAGCTCGCATAGACGTCGTCAACTCCTTCTTCATATGTCGAAGTCCTCCAGGTCTGGCCAAGTAAATAGCCAGGGACAAAGCCGTGAGTACATTTTGAATTGTACTCGCAAACCATTTACAAGTAACTTAACAAAGAGAACGAGGTACCGAGGTCTAACTAGGGGATCAAGAGGGAATGACCACTTATGTAACAAGAATATGTTATGTAGACGAGAAGAAGTGTTTTAGTGGAGTTAGCATCTCAACTTCATGGGTGAAGGAGATGAGAGAATATATCTAAGATATCACTACTTGACTCAATTTAGGAAGATCTTTCACGACATAAACACTTAGGAAGGGTAGACCCAATTTTTATCAATTCCTTTCCGACCACCTCATTGTGGTCATCAACCATTTTTCCAGTACTCCAAGTACTCCAACACAAATCCCGTTTCTTTCCTTTGTCAAACATTTTCATAAACAAAACACATCAGGCTAAGCAACAGCCAATCCAACCGTCCATGACCGCGGACACGGCTATTCGAATAGATTTAACTCTGCAGAGTTTGCACACTTTCCCCACAAGATCTGATAAATCCGCCGGGATCATCCCGGGCCATCATACGAAAGTATGTGGGTATCGGATAACCAGTCGAAGCCTTTCGCCCATTCTAATTAGCAAGAGGTCCTACCCTATGGAGTATGTACCTCCCGGCACCGTGGCAGCTCACCTCCTTTTTGAGCGTGGCTCCACCGCCAAGCCGGGAGACCCATAGTGTCTTCCGGACGGGTCAGCCCCGAAGGCCTCCCGTTATACTATTGTCCCAACCTCGACAATCCGGACTCGGGGGTATCCAGTACCCTTGTATAGTTATGCGGTGCCTCATGCTAAAGAGAACGAACGTCGAGCTAAGCCCCGTGCCCATGTTGGAGTAATGTGGTTGCGCTAGTTTGTTGTCATGGGTGAGTACTTAGGCGCCAAAGTTTTCGTAATATCCCAACCACTTTCTCATCCCCATCATTTTTACCAAATCCTTTCCTTTCTCAAATTCTCACTTGGGCATAACATTATACCCAAGGTTTTAACAAAAACTTTTACAACAAGGTAAAACCTTGAGGGTTTTCCCAACCTAAAGTTTATGTGTGACTAAGATGTATAATAGCATAATGATTGCCATCATAACATAAAGGGGTGTCAAGGTCATCCATACTCCAACTGAGCATGAATGGAGATGATCAAAAAGTAGAGCAATTTTAATGATATAACCCCAAGTGTTTACTAGAATTAGGGTGTCAAAAAGGTGGAAAATGTGATTCACATACTTAGAGTAAGTACGCAAAATGTCGAGAGGGAACATTACACACTTGATGGCAAGTATGTAAAAGAGTCAGATTAAGCAAACCCACGGAGACGCAAGAAATCAAGAGACCAAGGGTAGAAAGATCTCAACCAAGAACATGGATATAAAGAGTCAAAGTAAATGGCTTGCCTTGGTTGGCTTATTTGTCCCTGGACTTCTTCAAATCCATCAAAAGAATTCCAACAATATAAATAAAATCCTCGTCTGAACCACTTCTTCTTCTCCGGAATTGTTCGCATCTATCGCCGGAAAATATAAGAGGAAAACAATCAACACATTGCACCAACAAAACAAACATGCAACAATCAACAATCAATAGCTAACCACTCTACTAAGGGATAACATACCAAGGACTTATAGTTATTTTTAAAAACAACTTTTGAAAAGGAAACCAATTTATTTTACTTAACAAAGGTATGAGAGTATCAAAAATAAGCAAATGCCTATATGAGTATTACCAAGGCACAAGTTAAATACCCCTGGTAGATAACACCACCAAGGATACAAGTGAATCGGTTTGGCTCAAAAACATCCATCTTTTATTTTCAAACATTTTTGGAAAGGCACAAATCATTTTTCCTATTTTATTTTGCTTGCACAAATACTACCAATTACTAGGAAGTAAACAATATGCCACACCATTTTGAAATCTCAAGTTAAACAATGGAACTTGGTTTAGTCTCGGAAGGTTTTGTTTGGCAAGAATAAAACATAGGTTGGCTATTTTTAAAACAAAGTGATGGCAAGGTTTTGAATAACTCAAAGGGATTTTCAAAACATCATTGCATGTGACACACATATACTTGCAAACAGAGACAAAATTTCATTAACAGAGACTAACAGTATTTTTCCTAGATGGCCAGTAACAAAACAAGGTCAACACAATTGGATTCATCCAAAAATATTAATCCTCTAATTTTTAAAATTACAAACACTAAACAGAATGCAGTGATCATGTTTAATGCACTAAAATTCGTACAAAAATCCTAAAAATAAGGGACCAGCGGCATTGGAAAGATATTGAAATTTCTGATCCAAAGAAATTTGTTTCACTCGATTTGGGTTTGTAGATCTTGAGTTATTCACATTTTAGTGCCACTGGTTTTTAACACAAAATAACAGATATTTCAAAATGTTAAACGAGCTGCCAGGGCGGGAAAACACTGGGCCGTGCGAATTTGAAACATGGGCTGGCCCAAGAGAGAATTCCAGGTGGAGGTGAGGGAAAAAAATAAGGAAAAAGAAAGGGAAGAGAGGGGCCCGGGTGGGCCAGGTGCATGGGCCGACGTGGCCACATGCCCATGCACCCGCACGTCCAGGGGTTCGGACGGCCAGACGCCCTCGTCTTCCTCCAGCGAGCGGACGGGGAAAGAGAGCAGGGGCGGCCGGCGCTTACCGGCGGCGAGCGGGGTTCGACGGCGGGGGCTGGGCGGGTAGCGGCGGGTCGAGGGAGCCCCAGGGCGCGCTCGGCGGCGATCTTCTCCTCCGCGGATGCTCCTCCCGGCGTCGTTTCCTCGCAGCGGTTCCCGGCAAAACAACGTCGGCGGCGGCTCCGGCGGACCTGGAGGGCAACGGAGGGAAGGGTTAGGGCCGAGAAGAGGTAGGGGAAGAGGTTGAAACAGAAAGGGAGCGACGAGAACGACGGGGGCGACGTCCACTTCGCCCGTTTTCTTGACGGTGACCACGGCAGAGAAGGGTTCTCCTCGTCGAGCGAGAGGGAGAGAGCAGCGCCACAGCGTTTCGGTGGCAAGGAGATGAGAGTGGCGAGGTGTGGCGGAGTGAGAAGAGCTCGGGCGGGTTTTATAGCCGAGGACGGGCTCACCGTGGACAAGGTGCACGCGGCATGGCGTGGTGATCACGTCGGGCGAGCACGAGTGAGGATGCTGTGGGGCAGAGATGGCCTCGGGAGTGTGCGCATCGGGGAAGGGGATGCCAGGGCACCATCATGGCGCAGTCTTGGGAGAAAACATGGCCTGCTGCTCTCTAACCAAAACTTGGTGACCACGTCCATGGCAAGCTCGGGCAGGGGTGCTGGGGGCGTTGGGGCACGAGGGAGAGACATTGATGGGCTCCAGGAATCCAGGGAGGGGTACTAGACATGATTAAAGGTGCAGGGGGCAGCCCTAAGTCGTTTTGTCAAAGCCTATGTCATTTAGGGCATTGGGAAGGGAAAGGGAGGAGCTAGGCTAGCTAGAGATGCTCCAATGATGTCCTGTGGTGTGAGAGGGCTGGTGAGGGAAGCTTGGTAGGGGTGCAGGTCGTGGTTCCCCAGATTTGACTAAGAGAGGAGGAAGGGAGAGAGAAGGAAGTGATGGCAAATATTGCCTTACAAAACATGGCCGGCTCCAATTCTCTCATGAAGGATGAATGACCAAGGAGATCAAGCATGGGGGTTGTGCTGGTGGTTTCATGTCGTGGAGGGATGCTCAATTAAAGTAGAGAGGGAGAGAAAATAAGGGAGAGATAGTGCATGGAGGGATGGCATGGCATGGCCGGCCACTTCCCTAGTGTCATGCAAAGGTTGTTCACCACTTGATCATTTGGACAATAGTTTTGTTTGGATGGCCAACAAAATGGAGGGTGTGGTGAAGACTAGAAAGATCTTTAGGAGAAAAGGGAGGGAAATGGGCATTAATGCCATAGTTGATCAAATGAACAACTAACAAGGTTATGGGTAGGTAGATGGAGGTGATTTGATGCTATATGGATCAGAGAGGTGCTATTGATATTTCAAAAAAAATCATTTATCTTTGAGTTCATTGTGTAGGTAATTGAATCACCTCAATTGTCTATGGACAATTGGAAAGGAATTCAATTGAAAAGGAGTTGAAATATAAAGAGGAGCTAGATAGAAAATAGGTCTTTGAAAAGCTCTTCTCACCTTATTAAACAAGGTGTATTTTCTTAAATAAAACAAATGGAACCAAGAGAATAATAGAAATTATTTTTGGGTGGGAGATAAGGTGATATGAGATACCACACACATTTCCCATTTTATTTGAGAAAATCATTTGGAAAGCTTTGATAAAACTAGAAGTGGCTTTGTAGTGAAAATTGGAGAAGAAGCTTAAATAGGATTTTTGGTAAATAAAATATTTTGGAAGTGATCTCAAGGGTAGAGGGTGGCTACATAATGTAGCTACAATCTTCACTCTTGGTTTTGTGAAGGTTTACAATTGGATTAAAATAAAAACAAGAGGTAAAAGAGGAAGAAGTGATCTAGTGCTGAAATAGTGGATATGGTAGAAAATCAAGTGAAAATAAGAGTTGTGGGGGTAGTTTGGGACATGCAAGACGTGAAAGTGGTATAGGATGTTGCATAGATGAGATCCATGCATTAAGGTCACCTAATAACAATTATGGGTGGTTAGATATCAACTGCCAAAGTTAGAACTTTTTAAGCCTGCTAAAAACAGGTTTTTGACTAAGGTATAGGAGAAGGAAGTAATAAAGGGGTAGATGATCCAAGACTTGAATCAAGGATGGGGTGAGTTGTATTATACCCCAAAGAGAAATTTGAAGTGGGCACACTCATGTTGCCATGAGGAGAAAAGTTTGATGTGCTGAAAAAGGAGAACAACCTTTCCTAGGCCACACAAGAGTTTTATTAGGTGAGTTGTTTGTCTGACCACTAGAGGTGCTTGTGCTTTGGGGTAGCTCAAGACAAAACTCAACAAGCGAATCAAGACAATTCATCTACCAACGAGATCAAGGCAATTCATCATAACAAACAGATCAAGGCAATTCATCTTAATTAGTCTATAGAAAAAGTTTTTGTTCCCCCTAATTTTTGCACTTTGGATAATTAAACAAGTTTGCAAAAGTTGGGGTGTTACAGTAATCATGGGATCTCAATCAGTTAAGATTTGGGGTTCGGCCGTTCGGTTAATTTATGCAAGTAATCATGTGATCTCAATCAGTTAAGATTTGGGGTTCGGCCGTTCGGTTAATTTATTCAGATCTGAAATTTGTTTCTTTTCCTATGATGAATCGTTGGGCACAAATTTGTACAGTGCGGGTTCAGCGAACCATTGTTGTGTAAAAATCTATTGTGCATGAGCTTTGGTCCGCTAACCCCGTCCCTGTAGATATATAATCGTGTTCAATCTAACTGAGGTTGCCTCTGTTTTTCCTAACTTTGTTATGTTGCAACTCATTCACTCATACTTTCCGTTTGATATGGATCAGGTGTCTGGCAGCAACATCGGCAGCGATGAGGAGGATCAGCACACCAAGGCTCGGCAGGTGCTGCGGAGGCTGTAGGTCGGCCAGTTCGCCTCCTACTTCGCTGAATGTGTCTACAAGTGCCCCTTCTGCACTAGGAGACTCGGCAGCACCAACTTCAACTGCCTCCTCACGCATGTCGAGGACATCGGAAGGATCTTCCCCAAAGTCGGCGCGATGCTGAACGTCTACTCCTTCCGCGCCAAGCACAAGGCACTCAACATTCACCTCCGCAACTTCCAACGGGTGGAGATCGCCGCCGAGCGCATGCCTCCGATCAAGCCCAAGGTGCCCAAGATCAAGGGACAAGGGAGCAAGAACTGGAGGAGGAGCCAGATGGAGTAGGTGGAGTCCAGGACGTGTGCTGCTGCAAAGTAGCTTTTTATTTTGTTGTTGTTAATATGTTGGTGTTGTGAAGAACTTAAAAACCTATTATTATTTTGGCTGTTGTATGCAGCTTATTATCTACCTATTATCTATCCCTATTCTACTATACTTGATTGTTTAGATGTTTTTAGGGTGGGCTGCATTCAAACTAAAAAGAGTGAACCTACACACTAAAACCTAGACTAGATACAAACTAAAGTAGATGAATTAAAGAAAAAACCAAAACATCTTATATACATGCACGGAGGGAGTACATATGAACCAAGATTGGTGAGGTCATTAATATGGACCAGAGGGAGTACTAGATCTGCTGCCATATAGGGCAAAAAACGAGGGCCAAAAGGCACAAATATTTGAAGAAAGATAGAAATGGAAGCTTCTCTAGATTTGATAATAATTTGGTGAAAAAAGACAGAGAGAAAGAGGGGAAAAAGGTGCTCTTAAAAAGGGATGCCAATTTGGGCCGAGAGAGATAGAACCTAGCTCCTGCTCACGAACAACCAAACGCGGTCTCGTCCTGTCCCACGCGGTCCCTTTCTACCAACCCCACGCGGCGCGGCCCCACACGACGCGGCCCCACACGCTAGCACGGAACGATCAACTAACGGGAATCCTACTGAGTACAACTAAGGATCCGAGGGCACGAAAATAGAAAGCCCCATCTTAAAACATAGTCTTAAACTTCATCTTGCAACATAATGTTAAACATCATCTCGAAGACATAGTTGTACACATAATCTCACTCACATAGTTTTACACACAAAATTGAAAAGAGACATAGTTTCAACAACCATAGTTTTCAACACATTATGCATCAGGAGATGGAGCAGGTGGATCTTGACAATATGTAAACTTTTCAGTAGTGAGATAACCATTCATCTTACCTGTCAGAAGTGTCTTCCTTCCACTAGCCCTCCTTCAAGTAGTACTAGGATCTAAAGCAGTGGATGTTCTTGGGGCACAGAATGGTGTTGTTGCTACTTTAGGAGAATCTCTAGGAAGTTCTCTAGGTTTTGCTGGTGCTCTAGGTGTTGTAGGTCCTCTAGGTGTTGCTGGTGCTCTAGGAGCTGTTTGGCCTCTAGGAGCTGATGGTGTTGTAGGAGGTGCTAGTGTTGGTGCTCTTGGAGGTGCTGGTGTTGTTGGAGTTGCTGGTGCTCTTGGAGGTGTTGTTGTGCTTGCACATGTTGAAGTGCTGCCATCCTCACTCAACCTTGTACTCTGTGTAAGCATATAAATCAAGTGAGTTACATAAAAACAAGGTATCAACTGACATAAAAACAGGGTATCAACTTGTGTAAGCATGTACATGGTGACTATTCTTCCTAGCTTGCAGATCTGGCTTCAGAGGTGTATAGCAAGAAGTGTACCTATTACCAACAACCTTGCAGTGGATGCAAGTAATACTGCCCATCCTAGATGTGTCTTTTGGTCCTGGAACTTCAAATGCTCCCTTTCTTCTTTTTTACTTGCTTCCTTTGTAGCTTCTCTCTGAAAACAAGTGGGTCTATGTCATTTGTGAGTTCTTGTCCAATTATCTGGACCAGGCACATGGTACACAAGATGTTCGTAGGCCTCTTTGTATTTATTTCTTGAAGAAGTCATGTACATAGTCTTCTGAGTATTGTCTCACGTTTATATTTGCAGAAACAACATGACTGCAAGCAATGTTCAAGAAATCGTTAATCTTAACTTATCGGTCAGCCTCAAAATGGAGATTAATCGCTTATCAGCCGATTAATCGATTTTATCGGTCGCCCATTTATCGGCTTACTTTTTGGTAAATCCTAATTTCCAGCACTAAATTTTCTATAATATGGTATGTAAAAACAATATTGGAGTATTGAGTAGAAGAGTTACCTTGATTCTTTGCATTTGAATCAATAAAAATGGAAAATTTGAGCTAATGCACAATTCTACAAGATCATAGTATGAAAATATCGACATCCATACTGAATTTCAGTGAAATTTCATTGACAACCGGCCAAAATATCGGTCACCAGAGTGAAAATCAGACGAAATATTGGCTCCCAGACAGAAAACACCGGCCGATATATCGGTGCAGCGATAAATTAGCCGATATGCTGAAATCTTATCGGTTACCACCCGATTCACGATACATCGGACGATAAATAGGTATCTCGACCGATTTTTTGAACATTGACTGCAAGGTAGACTAGTCACATCCCATTTCCTACAGCTACAAGTGTGCTCCTTTAGGTTGACTGCACAATTACTTATGTTGTTGCTCACTTGCTGATGACCCACAAGTATAAGGGGTGTATCGTAGTACTTTCGATAAATAAGAGTGTCGAACCCAACGAGGAGCAGAAGGCGTTGACAAGCAGTTTCGATGAAGGATTCACTGTAAATGCTCACACACAAGTATTCAGGGGTTTTTGATATAGCAGATGAATAAAGTACAAGTAAGTAAAATGCGAGAGTAATAATTGCAGCGAGTGGCCGAATCCTTTTTAGCACAAAGGACAAGCCGATTTGTTTACTTATAATGACCAAATGTTCTTGAGGACACACGGGAATTTAGTCTAGTGCTTTCGCTTCATATAGCTGATTAATCTTCATTGTTTTGATGAGTGTTGTGTGGGTGAACCTATGCTAATGCACCGCCCTTCCTAGGACTAATACATACTTGTGATTATACCCCTTGCAAGCATCCGCAAATACAAGAAAGTAATTAAGATAAATCTAACCACAGCCTTAAACTGCGAGATCCTGCTATCCCTCCTGCATCGATATACCAACGGGGGTTCAGGTTTCTATCACTCCGGCAACCCCGCAATTAGCAAACGAATACAAGATGTATTCCCCTAGGCCCATAAAGGTGAAGTATCATGTAGTCGACGTTCACATGACACCACTAGAAGAATAACACCACAACTTAAATATCATAACATTGAATATTACCCAACATAATTCACTACTAACATTTAGACTTCACCCATGTTCTCAAGAACTAAACGAACTACTCACGAGACATCATATGGAACATGATCAGAGGTGATATGATGATGAATAACAATCTGAACATAAACCTTGGTTCAATAGTTTCACTCAATAGCATCAATAACAAGGAGTAATCGATACCGGGAGAGTTTCCCCTACCAAACAATCAAGATTCAACCCTAGATGTTACAGCGGTGACGAGGTGCAGCGGTGGAGATGGCGGTGATGATGGTGGAGATGATGGTGATGATGATCCCAATGATGTCCAGCTCGATGACGGTGACGATGGCGTCGATTTCCCCCTCCGGGAGGGAATTTCCCGCGGATTTCAGCCTCGTCGGAGAGCTCTTTTCTCTCCGGTGTTTTCCGCCCCGCGAAGGCGGCCGTGACTCTTCGCGACTATTCTCTGGAGCTTAGGTTTTCGGGACGAAGAAGTACGCGAAGGAGAGGAGGCCAGAGGGGGCTGTGGGCCCCCTCCCCACAAGGCGGCGCGGCCAGGCCTGGGCCCGCGCCGACCTATGGGGGGGCCCATGGCGGCACTACTCGGTGTAGGATAACGATGCATAGAAAACAAAAATTTTCCTACCGCAAACACGCAATCCAAGCCAAGATGCAATCTAGAAGACGGTAGTAACGAGGGGGTATCGAGTCTCACCCTTGAAGAGATTCCAAAGCCTACAAGATGAGGCTCTTGTTGCTGCGGTAGACGTTCACTTGCCGCTTGCAAAAGCGCGTAGAAGATCTTGATCACGATCGGTTCCGGCGCCACGAACGGGCAGCACCTCCGTACTCGGTCACACGTTCGGTTGTTGATGAAGACGACGTCCACCTCCCGTTCCGGCGGGCAGCGGAAGTAGTAGCTCCTCTTGAATCCGACAGCACGACGGCGTGGTGTCGGTGGCGGTGGAGAACTCCGGCGGAGCTTCGCTAAAGCACGCGGGAGCTATGGAGGAGAGGGGGCGGCTAGGGTTTGGGAGGGGGTGGCCGGCCACTCAAGGGGGGCGGCCAGGCTGTGGTCTTAGGGTGGCCGGCCCCTCCCCTTGGCCCCTCATTATATAGGTGGAACCCCAAGAGGTGGTGTCCAAGTCTTCGAATAAGACCCGAACCAAAAACCTTCCATAGGAGGGGGGAAACCTAGCCAAGCTAGGACTCCCACCAAGGTGGGAGTTCCACCTCCCATGTGGGGGTGGCCGGCCCCCTAAGGGGGAGTCCACTTGGGACTCCTCCCCACTAGGGTTGGCCGGTCATGGAGGTGGAGTCCCATGTGGACTCCACCTTCCTTGGTGGTTTCTTCCGGACTTTTCTAGAACCTTCTAGAACCATCCATAGAACCTTCCGCGACATTTTAATTCACATAAAATGACATCCTATATATGAATCTTATTCTCCGGACCATTCCGTAACTCCTCGTGATGTCCGGGATCACATCCGGGACTTCGAACAAATATTCCAACTCCATTCCATATTCAAGAACTACCATTTCAACATCCAACTTTAAGTGTGTCACCCTACGGT